>NC_135821.1:20002677-20143286 GCF_964213995.1 Mustelus asterias | reverse complement strand
CCACTATTTAAATGTTTTCATAGAATCATAGAAACCCTACAGTACAGAAAGAGGCCATTCGGCCCATCGAGTCTGCACCGACCACAATCCCACCCAGGCCCTACCCCCATATCCCTACGTATTTTACCCACTAATCCCTCTAATCTACGCATCCCAGGACACTAAGGGGCAATTTTAGCATGGCCAATCAACCTAACCCGCACATCTTTGGACTGTGGGAGGAAACCGGAGCACCCGGAGGAAACCCACGCAGACACAAGGAGAATGTGCAAACTCCACACAGACAGTGACCCAAGCCGGGAATCGAACCCAGGTCCCTGGAGCTGTGAAGCAGCAGTGCTAACCACTGTGCTACTGTGTTTTGTCAAGCATCTCTGAGCATTTCTTCATATTGAGATCAATATATATTATTCAGGTAAATATGTAGAGAGCAGAACGATATCCCCCACAGTGCTTCATTAAAGCTATCTTCTTAGTAGAAATACACACATACAACTTTTTTTTCAGTGAAACATACCCAAATTTGAACTGGACGGACACACACACAGATACACACACAGAACAAGGTGGGGTTTTCTGCTGGAGTGGCTATTTTGTACCCCAAAAACCAATTTCACCAACTGGAAATGGCCGTTTCCCAGGCCCACGCACCACACTGCTCCGCTCGAGAAAAGCAAAGGCCGAGGACAAAGAACAGCATTCGGCGAGAGAAATGAGTCACCGTGCTCAACCCTGGGGCAAGGGGCAAAGAGATCCCAATCACAGAAAGGGAGGTAGCAACCCATTGCTCACCGAACCAACTGCTTCACACTCACCAAGCGCGTTCTGAACCCAATCGCAATGTGGCTATTAGGTCAGAACAGATTCTCTTTTGACCAGCAAGGAGATTGATAAGTGCACATTTCAGGGGTATCAGGGGAAACCTCTATCAGGTGGAGTTTCTAGATGGAGTGCGCGCACACTTTCAGGAGAATTTCACAAAAACACTTCAAACCTAACGCACCAAAACAGGCCATTCAGCCCATCTAGTGTTTATGCCCCACACGAGCCTCCTCCCATCCCTTGCCATCTCACCCTATCAACATATCCTTCTATGCCTTTCCCCCTCGCTAACTTATTAACTTCTCCTCAAATGCATCCATTTGCCTCACCTATTCATTGCAGTAATGAGTTCCACATTCTAACCACACTCAGGGTAAAGACGTTTCTCCAGAATTCCGCATTGGATTTATTTGTGATAAGCCTTTATCCATAGAATTCAGCAGCAAACTAGCAACAGGCTGTTTAAGCCAAGTACGTATAGGAGTCCTGCTGGAGTTTAACTGGGGAACACACAGACTAATGCAGAAATACAATCTAGGAAAAATTAGTAATCATAGAATCCCTACAGTGCAGGAGGCAGCCATTTGGACCACCGAGTCTGCGCCGACATTAATCCCACCCAGGCCCTATCCCCACTTATTTTCCCCGCTAATCCCTCTAACCTACCAGATCCCGGGACATAAGGGTTAATTTAGCATGGCCAATCCACCTAACCCCGCACACCTTTGGAGTGTGGGAGGAAACCCCACGCAGGCACGGGGAGAACGTGCAGACTCCACACAGACAATGGCCCGAGGCTGGAATTGAACCCGGGTCCCTGGAGTTGAGGCAGCAGCAGTGCTAACCACTGTACCACCATGCCGCCCCTAAAACTCAAGTAAGACTCATGTCAATCCATGAGATTATAGATACATGCTGCTTTAAAGAGAAAATTGTTAATCAAGCTAATCTGGGAAATCAAGAAGCTGGAAGCAATCCCGAGTCCTAAACCATACCCAGGGTAGAGACAGAATAGAACGATAAAATCTGTACCCACTGCTTCCAGACACACCAGAATCTCACACAAACATACAAATTAGGAATAGGCCACTCAGCCCCTCGAGCCCTGCTCCGTCCTCAGTAAAATCATGGCTGATCTCAACTCTACATTCTGGAGCAAAAAAAGTGCAGGTTCTTCTGTTCCCCTCTACCTGTTTTCACTTGGTTGTTAATTGTATCATCAGGTGGGACAGACCCAATTTTTATAAGACCATTATGCTGTATGAATATGGTGTTTCTAGTCAGATTGCCATAGATGATGGGAGCATCACAGGAGTGGAGGTAGCTCAAGGCAGACAAACTGGATGCACCATCTCTTCCAAGCCTTTTCGTTCATAGTTTTGTGGTTCTTCGTTTTAAACTTCCTGATGATACATATTCTGTTATAAATATAATCTGCCCACCTCGATCACCTTTCACCCCCTTGCTGATCAAGAATCTATCTAGCTCTGCCTTGAAGTATTCAAAGACCCTGTTTCCACTGTTTTTTGAGACGAAGTTCCAAAGGCTCACAACCCTCAAACGATTCCTCATCAGCTTTGTCTTAAGCAAGCGATCCCTTATTTTTAAAAAGTGACTCTCTCATTCTAGATTCTCCCCTAAGAGGAAACATCCTCTCCACATCCACCCTGCCAATACCCCTCAGGATCTCAAGATGTATCAATCAAGTCGCCTCTTATTCTTCTAAACTCCAGCAGATACAATGCCGGTTTGTCTAAACTTTTCTCAGAAGTCAATCCACCCGTTCCAGGTGCTCGTCTAGTAAACTCTCTCTGATCTGCTTCTAATGCACTTACATCCTTCCTTAAATAAGGTCACCATTACTGTGCACAATACTTCATCATAGAGAGACCTACAGTACAGAAAGAGGCCATTCGGCCCATCGAGTCTGCACCAACCACAATCCCACCCAGGCCCTACCCCCATATCCCTACACATTTTACCCGCTAATCCCTCTAATCTACGCATCCCAGGACACTAAGGGGCAATTTTTAGCATGGCCAATCAACCTAACGCGCACATCTTTGGACTGTGGGAGGAAACTGGAGCACCCGGAGGAAACCCACGCAGACACTTCAGATGTGGTCTCACCAATGTCCTGTGGAACTGAAGCATCACCTCCCTACTTTTGTAATCAATTTCCCTTCACAATAACATTCTATTAACTCTCCTAATTACTTGCTGTCCTGCAGGTTAACCTAGAACACCCAGATCCCTCTGCATCCGAGAGCTCTGCAGTCTCTCACCATTTAGATAATGTGCTGCTTTTTTTTATTCTTCCTGCCAAAATGGACAATTTCACATTTTTCCCACATAATACTCCATTTGCCAGATCTCTGCCCACTCACTCAACCTATCTGTATCTCTCTGTAACCTCATGTCCTTTTCACAACTCAACTTCTTACCTCCCTTTGCGTCACCAGCAAATTTAGTGAGTTTATGGGCAGCCCACTCATCCAAACCGTTTATAGAAAATGCAAAATTGTAAATGGCAGTGTGTGTCATCAAGTGCATTCACATAGAAACAAAATGCTGGAGATCCAACATAAAAACAGTAAGTGGATGAAAACCCCAGCAGGTCTGGCAGCTTCTGTGGAAAAAAACAAAATACTTTGAGTCCAGTATGATTCTTCCAAAGAGTCATATTGGAATTGAAATTTTAACTCTTTTTTTTTAATAACACATTTATATAACACTCATCAGCAAGTGTCCCAAAGTGCTTCACTGCTTTTGCAAACATTTGACACCGATATTCGGGCAGATGAACAAAGAGGCAGGCTTTACGAAGGATCTTAAAGGAAAGAGAGGCGGACAGGTTTAGGAAGAGGCTTCCAGAACCAAGTGCCTAGCCAGCTGAAGATACAGAGCGATTAAAATTGGGGGTAAGCAAGGGGCCAAAAATTAGAAGAATGCAGAGATGGAATCATGGAAATCTCTCAGTGCAGAAGGCGGCCATTCAGCCCATCAAACCCACACCGACTACAATCCCACCCAGGCTCCACCTTCACAACACCACCCTGCCAGTCGTCGTCGTGTTCCACGCCCCCCCCCCCCCCCCCCCCCCCCCCCACATCAAGTGATAATTCAGTATGGCCAAACAATCCAAGTTTAAGTTTCTTTATTAGTGTCACAAGTAGGCTTACATTAACACTGCAATGAAGTTACTGTGAAAATCCCCCAGTTGCCACACTCCAGCGCCTGTTCGGGGGCAATTTAGCACGGCCAATGCACCCTAACCAGCACATCTTTCAGACCGAGGGAGGAAAGCGGAGCACCCGGAGGAAACCCACCTTGCAGGGCTGTGAAGCTGGAGGAAATTACAGTTATTGGAAGGGATAACATCATGAGAGAACTGAAAACATGACAGAATTGGCAAAGAAGCTGGCCTTGTACCCCAACTGATCCCGGCCAGTGTTTGTGCTTTGTCAAGCCTTCTCCTCGCCCCACATCTTACCCCATCAGTGTTTCTGTCTATTCTTTTATTCCTTGTGTTTAGCTGGTTTCCCCTTGAATGTGTCTATACTATTCGGCTTAACTAACCCATCGGAACCAGCTCCACATTCTAACCACTCTCTGGGTAAAGACATTCTTCCAGTTGGAGTTACTGGTCACTACCTTATACCCATAGTTCTGGTTTTAGTCTCCCTCTGCCACCAGAAACACTACCTCCACAGCTTATCGTATCCCTCCCAAATTTAACAGATCTCTTCAATTAAGGACAAGAGCTTTAAAAAGATTTTTTTGAATCGAAGCATTGCAGTAGCTGCGTTAGCTGCCACTGAGCACAGGTGTAACAAGTGTGAGGGTGGCACGGTGGTTGGCACTGCTGCCTCACAGCACCAGGGACCCGGGTTCGATTCACGGCTTGGGTCACTGTCTGTACGGAGTTTGCACATTCTCCCCGTGTCTGTGTGGGTTTCCTCCGGGTGCTCCGGTTTCCTCCTATTATCCAAAGGTGTGTGGGTTAGGTGGATTGGCCATGCTCGCGTCAGGGAGACTAGCTAGGGTAAATGCATGGGGTTAGAAGGATAGGGCCTGGGTGGGATTGTAGTTGGTGCAAACTGGATGGGCCGAATGGCCTCCTTTCTGCACTGTAGGATTTTAGGAGTGAAGGAGGCTTGAAATAAGGTAGGTGAGGCAACAGTCAGTCTGTCTACCTGGGGCACTACTTCCCTCTCTCGACCTCCACTCCTGCTCAAGGAGCTGTTTAAATAAAAGTGGGTTATGGAAGGTAAATAACGGATGGAGTTATAAGGCTGAAAACTATTGCAGCTTTTGCATTCCAGGCAGCTCTACTTTCTGCCAAATGCAACGACAAAAATCTGCCTTGATTTTCAAAGAAATCCCCTGGGGAAATACCACTTTAAAATCACGTCCACCCACTAATGGAAATGTTAAAAAAAAAAGGCCATTCACTTCCAAACAACTGGGTAAAACCAGCTGAATAATAAACCTTGACAATAAGCCAGTTATGGGTCAAGGCACTCATTGAACTTCCCCATGTTTGAAGCGCAATGAACGGCACTTACAAGGTTTATAAAGGGACACCCCATTTTGACTTCACAATGTGGATTCCGACTTTCCACCATGCTAGCACATTCATACAGTCCGAAAGATGTGCTATTTAGATGCATTGACCATGCTAAATTCTCCCTCAGTGTACCCAAACAGGTGCTGGAGTGTGGCGACGAGGGGATCGTCACAGTAACTTTACTGCAGTGTTAATGCAAACCTACTTGTGACACTAATAAACTTTAAACATGCACATTGACGTTCTGCACCGCCCATTGGTATAACTGGACAGGTCAAACAGCCTTTTGTTAGGTTGCAAGCAAATGCTTCATTCTGTTAAATTTTGGCACAACTTCTCGTTTTTAATGCATTGTATGCTTATTTTGTATTTGATATGCACTCAGACTCTCGTAGTTCAAGGTTAAACAGGCAACTGACAGTGATCAGTGGCTTCATTATGACCCCCACACTAACCGAGGAACTTGTGCTAAGGCGTGCAGACAACAACAGTCACTGCAGTGACCCGACACGACAAAAGTTGAGATTATTTTACATCGCCTGGCACCCCACGAGTGATTTCCAGGCCTGGTTTCAGAAGCAAGCCCCTACTTGTACCATTACTCCTACAGGAAAATGGGTTCCGACGACTTACGATGTTTTGACTTACAATTGGTTCCTGAAAACCACGTTGGATCCCAAGTCCAAAGACTGCCTGTAGTACAACGTAGGATTCTATTCTACAATAACCCAACCAACTAAAGATTCTTAGTCAATGGCTAACACTCAAATCTCAGCACAAAAAGAAAAGTTACTTCAAAGTTTATTATTGAGATGATTAAAATCAGAAATGCACACAAAACTTCCCAATGTGGGTCAGTAATAGCTGGAGAGGAAATAACGTTGTTTAAGAGCAGCAGAGTTATTTTAATAACGGATTTCAATTCACTAAATCGAAATGGGAAAACGTAAGCATTTTATTGTCAGAAATATAGCGTGACCGCTTCACAGCGGAGTGTCAGGAAAGCCAGCCGAGACGATGCTCATCTTGATCCGGTATTTCTAAATGACCCGGATACCGCGCAAGGAATGGACATGGAGGCCCCCCGAGGCAACAGTGACAGATTGGGTTTAATATGTCTTAAGATTCAGAAACATAGCTTTGAGCACGAAATTTAAGACCACTGAAATGAGAGAACAGCTAAAGCGATGGACTAAGGGGAGTTGTGTTCAATGACACGACAGTAGTGGATAAGTGGAACACCTCTAAAGGCGTAACCTTCCTCACACAAAATAAATACATGTCAGGTATTAGCGATCTCAGCCAAAATACGTGAGGCACAAAAGTGGAGAAATGACCCCATGTTAAGTCTCGCAAGGAAAGAGGGGATTCACTGTGATAAATGATACAGAAACACACAGGAGGCTCAGAGGAGCGAGGGACAAAACCTCAGTTAACAAGTAATAGATCAAAAGGACAAATGCCAAAGGTGCAAGTGGAACAGAAGGTGAAAACGCTATGGAAATTCTGAATGATTATTTTTTTCCTACCTACTCAGCCAAAGTAAAACTTTCTCCCCAACCAGAAATAATCTCAGCAAAATTGGTGGCACAGTGGTTAGCCCTGCTGCCTCACAGCGCCAGGGACTCGGGTTAGATTCCCAGTTTGGGTCATTGTCTGGGCAGAGTCTGCACATTCTCCCTGTGTCTGCGTGGGTTTCTTCCAGTTTCCTCCCAAAGTCTGAAAGACGTGCTGGTTAGGGTGCACTGACCCGAACAGGCGCCGGAGTGTGGAGACTAGGAGAATTTCACAGTAATTTCATTGCAGTGTTAATATAAGCCTTACTTGTGACGAATAAATAAACTTTAACTTGACTTTGTTAAAAAATGAGTTGGAAGGGCAAGACAGGCTGGAAGTGTTCAAAAGTAGTCAATCCCTAGGATATTTACCTTAAACGCTAGGGAAGAGATTGGACACTAACTATTAGTATAGGAGAACCATGTAGCCATGTCCAAAAAGGGAAAATAAACCGTAGACAACAGAGTCATTCATGCTACTTGGGTCTATAAAGTAATGGAATTGATTATCTAAAGTAAACACTCAAGGATTGCCTGCATCATATTAATCTAGTGAACAACAGTCATTATGAGGAAGATCCTGTCTGGCCAACTCAATTACAACTCAATTAGGCTGTTCAAATCCCCAAAGTGCACCCGGATTTCCAAAAGGGCATTCAACAAAGTTCCCCATAAAGGCTGCAGAGATGAAAGTTGCCAAGCACCAGGGAGCTCCTTGGGGATGGATAAAAAGCTGACAGAAGTTTAGAAAACAATGCAAACCTGAGAAAGGACTAAGCAGTGACATATTGAGTGTCACAAGATGCCCTTGAGATTTGAAGCCATCAATCCCCAGGACAGATACCATTTATCTGAGAGGGGCTAGGGAAGAGATGGGAGACACTGAGCATTGGTACGGGAGAACCATGGAACAACAGACCAACACAGTACCCATGTCCAAAAATGCTCTTAATTCTATCGTACATCTCTGGCCTAATGTGTCTCTAGTTCAGTCACCAAGCCATTGCACTCCATACTTGGTTTCCTAAACCTTCTCCAGCCTTGGTGCCTACTTTCAGAAACCTCTGAAATTTACCTCGGATGGTGTCTACAGACAGCTTTTGTTTTTAAACACAAAAAGCAGAATATAAATGTAGTAAGGCCGAGTAAAATCTTCATTTCTACTGGGCTCACAAATCAGTGTTTTCCACACATGGACTGACCCTTGCACGGCAGATGGTGAAAGGAATGTCGATCGCGGTAACAGAAAGCTCCATTTTAACACAAGCTCGATAAACATTTGGATGGAGGCATTTTTCATTTAAAATATACCAATGGCTACAGACAGAATAGTCAAAGCTGTATGTTTGCAATGCACAAACTACTGGACTGAAGACAAGGAAGGGGGAAAATGACCTAGATTTAAAAGCTCTCTAAGCAAACAGAATCAAGGAGAAATGTTAACGACTGCCAGGATCTGAACTTGCCCTGTTTTGGTAACCACTTAAGCCGAGGGCTGCCACTGTTAGTGAAACAGTAAAGTAAAACCAAAGAACATCATGCAAGTAAAATTACACACATACCAGCAACTGTACCTTGAGGCTACAAGCCAAATCTTTGCCCGTTTTTCTCCTACACTGATGAACCACCTCTAACAGCAGATCCACATGGTCCACCATGAACACCTTGTCCAACACTCTACACACCCACAATACTCACGCTTTCACACCATTTCGCACTATAAGGCGATTCCCATGGAGCGCGCACGGGTCACAAACACAGAAAGAGGGAGAATGCTAATTGCAAGCTCGACAACAGGAAGCATAACCTTTGATTTTAACTAAGTGGAGTAAACAGCCGAGCAAGTCCCTGCACATCAGCTGCACACACAAACTCCCCAAACAAAGCTAAACAGATCAGAACTTTAAATCAAAGTAAACAGCGAACTGTATAAACCAAGCATGACCTGGGCAAGCAAATTTATGCCAACAAATCCATTTTCTGTTGGCTGGAGATGGCAAAATAGAACAGATTGCTAAATTGCTGTTAAACTTCCAAGATGAAAGCACTGGGTCCTAGCTCCTCTTCAACCCAGGGGAACTTGCGCAATCTCATTTCACCCTGACTAGTGAGAACACATTGAAGGCAACTTAATCACTGATCAACCAGAGGTTTCTCAACAGAGGCTCAAAGTACAGACAATACCTTGCACAGACTGAAGTTTGGATCTAGGTTGTAAGGTTTGACCAGACGGGGCACTACCTCAAGAGTTACACACAGTAGTGAACCTGCAGAATACTGCAGCTCTGGGGGGCCACGTCAAACAGATCTCGGTGCGGTGTTGCGTCTGCAAGCCTTTGCGTCTCTCCAGTGGCCCAGGTAGAGGTCACAAAGGAGGCTTTGTTCTTAATCAACTCGCTGCAGGGGACATACTGTAACACAGCCGTTAGTTATTGCAATGACATAACCACTAATGGATGCTGGAGGTCACTGTTCAGCCATTGACCTGAAAAGCAAAGACCCCTTTAAATCATTGACCCAAAGCACCCAGCAGTAAGAGGCATTTTTAACTTGTGAGTAAGATGAGCACATAGTCAGCTGGACAGCAACAGTGCCAAATGTAAACTCGTGCCTGGTGTTGAGACTGGAATCGGGGGCTTGCAAATAGAACATAGAACAGTACAGCACAGAACAGGCCCTTCAGCCCACGATGTTGTGCGAGTTTTATCTGAAACCAAGATCAAGCTATCCCACTCCCTATCATCCTGGTGTGCTCCATGTGCCTATCCAATAACCGCTTAAATGTTCCTAAAGTGTCTGACTCCACTATCACTGCAGGCAGTCCATTCCACACCCCAACCACTCTCTGCGTAAAGAACCTACCTCTGATATCCTTCCTATATCTCCCACCATGAACCCTGTAGTTAAGCCCCCTTGTAATAGCTCCATCCACCCGAGGAAATAGTCTTTGAACATTCACTCTATCTATCCCCTTCATCATTTTATAAACCTCTATTAAGTCTCCCCTCAGCCTCCTCCGCTCCAGAGAGAACAGCCCTAGCTCCCGCAACCTTTCCTCATAAGACCTACCCTCCAAACCAGGCAGCATCCTGGTAAATCTCCTCTGCACTCTTTCCAGCGCTTCCACATCCTTCTTATAGTGAGGTGACCAGAACTGCACACAATATTCCAAATGTGGTCTCACCAAGGTCCTGTACAGTTGAGCATAACCCCACGGCTCTTAAACTCCAACCCCCGTTAATAAAAGCTAACACACTATAGGCCTTCTTCACAGCTCTATCCACTTGAGTGGCAACCTTTAGAGATCTGTGGATATGGACCCCAAGATCTCTCTGTTCCTCCACAGTCTTCAGAACCCTACCTTTGACCCTGTAATCCACATTTAAATTAGTCCTACCAAAATGAATCACCTCACATTTATCAGGGTTAAACTCCATTTGCCATTTTTCAGCCCAGCTTTGCATCCTATCTATGTCTCTTTGCAGCCTACAACAGCCCTCCACCTCATCCACTACTCCACCAATCTTGGTGTCATCAGCAAATTTACTGATCCACCCGTAGTTCCACAGCTGGTACAAGTTACTCACCATTCAAATCACTCCATCGTTAGCCCAACAGGGTACAGAGGCAGTCAATGGTTCTAACCCACCAAAGGGGCCACCACACAGTCATACAGCCGGGCTAGCAATGTGTAAATGAATGATCTGGAATTCAAATCCCACCACAGCGAATTACAATTAGTTGGAGAAATCTGGAATACAAAGCTAGTAAGCGTGGTGGTGGCCATCTGACTACTGGCTTGTTGTAAAAATCCATCTGGCTCACCAATGCCCTCCAGGGAATGATATCTGCTCTTAACCAGTCTGACCGACATGTGATTTCAGATCCATGGACCAATGTAGTTGACCCTTTGCGGAAATGTCCTGTTCACCTGCGCTCAAAGACAACCACCTTCGCAAGCCAGTCAACATTGGCTTCATCAGCAACCCCCACACCCCATGGCCGAAAACACAGCGAACACTCCCACAGCCCTGAGTGAAGTGCATTGCGACACTGGTGACGTGACAGCAAGGGGCAGAAAAGTCAGTGCAACTGGCTCACAGCGCGGATTCCACTGCTGGTGTGAGCAGGCCTACCCCGATTTGATCGGCTGTATTTACAGAGCACCTTTTCCCAGTAAACCAGAAAGCCGTCGTGCCAATTCACACCCGCTTACCCAGCAGCGCAAGCTCATGGGCAAACCGGAGTGAACTCGGAAATGGACCTCATACTTCAAACGGCATTCTCCATGTTAGAAATTATTAACATAACCACCCTTTAAACTGTTTCGTGCAGCAGACATGACTATTCCCAGCACATAACCACTCAATGTTAAAACCCACAAATACCATTTTGCTCGCTATTAAAAATTGGATCGATCTCGTGTGTTTCTGCTGTTTTGACTAGCCCGGATAAAGCACGACAGTAAAATCTGCCATCGTCAAGAGCCAAGTTCCGCACACATGAGGACGGCCGACACCGGGATGTTGGGTTTATGTCACACTATCAGTAACCCCCACAGCTTGCCTCCTGGACTTGCACAATCTCACTGGCTGTCCTGTCTGGAGACAATACACATCTCTTTAACCTGTGCTTAATGCTCCCTCCACTCACATTGTCTGTATCTTTAAGATCTGGTTGGCTGTAGAGATTCGCATTCTAATCAGTATTCTGTAACTTGATTTTGTGTCTCTGTGCCCTGTTTGAGAGCAGATTTCCACTCCATCTGACGAAGGAGCAGCGCTCCGAAAGCTAATGGCTTTTGCTACCAAATAAACCTGTTGGAACTTTAACCTGGTGTTGTTAAAACTCTTACTGTGTTTACCCCAGTCCAACGCCGGCATCTCCACATCATCCCCACCCACCCCACCAGGTTCCACACCGCCTCCCCCCTACCCACTTCACAGTTAAAGGCAAGCTCACTCAACACCAGAATCTGCCAGACTCTCCAAGCCCCACACAGGATCCTGCATCACTGCACTCTCCCAGCCTTGACTCTCAACCGCCACCAGGTTCCCTCCATTCTCCGCGCTTGACGAGGCTCAAGCCTCCAACTTCCATCTTCTCAACTGCTTCAATGTGGTCCCAATGCGAGCTTCAGCAGAAATAGCTCGGAGAACGGGGAAAACAAATACCCCATTGCAACAGGCACATTAACACTGCAATGAAGTGACTGTGAAAATCCCCTAGTCACCACACTCCACTGAGGGAGAATTTAGCATGGCCAACGCACCTCACCAGCACGCCTTTCGGACTGTGGGAGGAAGCCAGAGCACCCAGAGGAAACCCATGCAGACACGGGGAGAACCGTGCAGATTCCACATAGTCAGTGATCCAAGCCAGGAATTGAACCCAGGTCCCTGGCGCTGTGAGATAGCAGTGCTAACCACTGTGCGCCCTATAAGAGTGAGAGGCTGGGAACAACATGTTAGGGCCCCAGACAACACCAGCAGGGATGCAGAACAGCAATCAGGGGATGGTGAGTGCAGAGAGTTACAGGAGTGATAGATAGGGCAATGATTGTGGACAGCAGAAAGGCCAGTTTGTTCAGGGAGTCTCTCTGGAGGACGAGCCCAGCAAGACAGGTTTTAGCCTCATTCCGAAGCAGAACTTTATCCTGAGACATGAGAAACTAAAGAAATGCAACTAATTATACAGGAACCATACCAAATCCAGGGAGGCAACAACTACCACCCAGAGTGACAGAAGCTCTAGCCATGTGTCTGCTGTCCAGATCTCAGCTTCAGATTAACTGCGACAAACTATTCTTGCTGCCTATTACTACGGACTAGGCCAAGAGGGGTCTGGATATCCACAGACTGCACGTTCTGAGGTGTAACGCAATCACAGGAGATCAGAAGCTTCACTCAGTTTTACAGTTTGGCACAATAGCAGCTCTCCGAGATTGCACTATATCTACTCACTGTTGGACTGTGAAGGATATATAGATAAATTACCCAGCCAGCTGGTGGTTCGAGTTTGCAACGACATAGACACACCAGGAAAATAAATCAGGGGCACAGTGGTTACCACTGTTGCATCACAGCACCAGGGACCCAAATTCAATTCCCGGCTCGGGTCACGGTCTGTGTGGAGTCTGCACGTTCTCCCCGTGTTTGCGTGGGTTTCCTCCGGGTGTTCTGGTTTCCTCCCACATTTCAAAGGTGTGCGGGTTAGGTGGATTAGCCGTGCTAAATTGCCCCTTAGTGTCAGGGGGAACTAGCTAGGGTAAATACATGGGGTTATGGGGATAGGAGCCTGCGTGGGATTGTGGTTGGTGCAGACTCGATGGGCCGAATGGCCTCCTTCTGCACTGTAGGGATTCTATGAAATGCTGCTGGTGCAATTTACAATGGTAAATGTTGACAGAAGAATATATAAAACCTCCAGCTTTTAATACAAAAATTGCAACACATTCAGTCATAGATTAGAGTACTTGGTCCCAAGCCATGACAACTTGACAAGCGTCCAACATAACAGCGAGAAAACAGTGCAACCCTTATTGTGGCATGCAAAAAAAAACCTGATAGAGTGTTAAAGTTCATGAACAATCGCCTGTGTTCAAATGAAAAAAGGAAGTTACCCTCAATTCCAGGAACTTTTTCTTGCTTGCAGTGCCCGAGGCGTGGGTATCACTTGATCAGCAGCTCTGCAGAATTCATACCAACCAGTTCACTTACACTCGGGAGCAGGCAAGATTCAAGCTTTTCACCCACTCACCAGCACTGCCGTGGCAACTGGTGTGCTGCAGTGTTTACATCATAAATATAAACAATTCATCATGTGCAAGCACACAAAGTGCACTGGGAGAACTCCAAATATTTTTCTGGAGTGGTCTTTCTTTCTGCTCCCCGAAACTGGACTCTCTCTCTCTCTCACCATCACCGCCTCGTGCTCCAGCTCTGCTCTTCAGAGGAGACACTGCGGTCCTCTCCCCCCAGACTCCACGCACATTAAACACCAGACCTCAAGTTTCCCAAAGCACCTTCAGCTGACCTTGTCCTGCCAATTATTTTGGTAGATGCCAGGCCTGTCGACATCCGACCATTGGCACGAGGTGAGGGACATACAGCAAATCAGAGGCACTGGAGATGGAGGTGACTTCACGCAGTGCGCACCTTTGCAAATGGCCGAAGAGACCAATTCGAGTGTGGCATGTTCTGCCACAAGTGCCATAGTCAAGCGGTTATCAGGTGCAGTGAGTTGCTGCTTTCAGTGTTGGAGCCCATTACGGAGCCATTGGTTGCCATGGCAATGAACCCCAGCCCATAGACGGTGCCACTATTTTCCACGGTCACAGAGTCACAGAGGTTTACAGCAAGGAAACAGGCCCTTCGGCCCAACTTGTCCATGCCGCCCCTTCTTTTTAACCACTAAGCTAGTCCCAATTGCCCGCGTTTGGCCCATATCCCTCTATACCCATCTTACCCATGTATCTGTTTAAATGCTTTTCACGGTACCCAGCTAGGGGAATTGTCCAACTGGTCACCTGATCCTGGACACAGATCCAGGTTCGATTCCGGCCTTGGGTCACTGTGCGGAGTCTGCACATTCTCCCCGTATCTGCGTGGGTTTCCTCCGGGTGCTCCGGTTTCCCTCCTCAATCTAAACGACGTGTTAGTTCGATGCATTGGCCGTGCTAAATTCTCCCTCAGTGTACCCGAACAGGCGCCAGAGTGTGGCGACTAGGGGGATTTTCACAGTAACCTCATTGCGGTGTTAACGTAAGCCTTACTTGTGACACTAATAAGTAAACTTACAATTTTTAAAAATAATTTTGCATGCGGTGCTACTGTTTTTAAATTAATAATTTCTACATATAATTTTGAACAGACTAATATGGAACACAAACACACCCGAGTTACAATGTAAACAAGCCCGGCCCTGGCAACTTTATCAACCTTCCTGTAAAAACCTGTTTACACTTCACGTGTAAACATCCAGCGCTGTTCATCCAGATGTAGTCAATTAAACTTGCGGTTATTTTTTTACCACCCCCGGCCCAAAACCACATCGTTTCTCCTTTTTACTCCCAAATCCTCCGCTCCCCAGGCAACAAACTCATGGAAATTCACCAGCTGGCAACAGCCCAGCTTCAGACAGCAGCCAAGCCTACAATTCAAACTCAGTTCCCACAATGGGAGTGGGTAAGTGCCAGGATATGCCAATCAATAAACCTTAACCCAGTTACAATGCGTCATGGTAAGGTGGGTTTTTTTTCTACGCCGCTGGCTTCCTCTCACCCCTAGCATTTGTATGAAATGTCCTTGGGTGTCTTTCTGCATGTTTCCTGCCCGTAAACCCTTACGTTGAAATGCACCAAGTGAAAAACAATGGAATTCCTGTGCTGATATATTCTTCCATAGACAATCCATCAAGTGTGCCCAAACACTTCACATTTCCTTCCCAGGCCACTGGCTCATTTCCATCGCAAATGTTTGGAGTTCAAGGCTGCCAACTAACGCATAAACCTTTGTTTAAATGTTTTCTTCCAAAGTGAGGAATATTACAAGAATCAATACTCCTTGCATTTTTGTTAACTAATAGGTAAACAGTTCCCAGGTCAGGTCAGACACAGAGTGAAGTCTCTCTAATCTAGCCCAACAAATATTCCCACAGTGGGCGGGGGAAGCATTGGCATTAGTCACTGGACTAGCAATCCAATCACTCAGGTTACTGCTCTAGGGACACGGGTTCAAATCCCAACACAGTAGCTGGCAGAATTTAAATTTAATAGGTCTGGAGTTTAAGAAAAAGCTAGTTTGAGTAACAGTCATTTGTTGTTAAAAACCCATCTGGGTCACTTTCGGGAAGGAAATCTGCCATCCTTACCCGGTCTGGCCTAAATGCGACTCCGGAATCACAGCAATGTGGTTGACTCAAGTGCCCTCGGCAAGCAAAACTATTTACAACCACAATCTATAACCTCAGGGCACAGCGTATCCACCACTCTGCCAATACCATCAAGCCAGGGGATCAACACAGTTCAATGAAGAGTGCAGAAGGGCATGCCAAGAGCTGCACCAGCATTGCAAAAAATGAGACAATGTGGCGAACACAAGAATATAACAGACCCATATTCAGTACAATCATGGCTGATGTCGGCCTCAGCTCCTTTTCTGTGCCATTTCCCCATTGCCCTCTATCCCTCAATCAAATATTTATCCACCTCCACTTTAAATACTTCGAATGATCCAGCCTCCACTACCCTTTGGAGCAGAGAATTCCAGAGACTCACCACCCTCTGAGAAGACATGTCTACACACCTCCATTTTAAATGACCGGCCCTTTATCTTGTAGCTATGTCCCCTTGTTCCAGACTCTCCCCCTAGTGAAAACATCTCACCATCTACCCTGTCAAGCCCTCTCAGGATCTGACATGTTTAAATAAGGTCACCCCCTCACTCTTCTAAACTCCAAGGAACACAGAGCCAGACTATTTAGTCTTTCTTGATAGGACAACCCTCTCATCCCAGGAATTAGCCAGGAGAATCTCCTTTGGTCTGCCTCCGAAGGGTGAAGATATCACAAAGGACTATTTGCATGCCAAGCAGTGGAAGCAGCATCTGAGAGAGAGCGCTAAGCGATCCCACAAACAGTGGATCAGATCCCAAGCTCTGCAATCCTGCCACTTCCAGCCGTGAATGGTGATGAACAATTAAACAACTCACTGGAGGAACAGGTTCCACAAATATCCCCATCCTCAATTTTGGAGAAGCCCAGCACATCAGTGCAGAAGACAAGGCCGAAACATTCGCAACAATCTTCAGCCAGAAGTGCGGGATGGATGACCCATCTCGGCCTCCTCCAGAGGTCTCCAGCATCACAGATGTCAGTCTTCAGCCAATTCGATTCACTCCATTGGATACTAAGGCATGGAATGCTGCAAAGACAATGGCCCCTGATAACATTCCAGCAATAGTACCGATGACTTATGCTCCTGACCTTGCTGCACTCCGAGCCAAGCTGTTCCAGTACAGCTACAACACCTGGAAATTTGCTCAGGTATGTCCTGTACACAAAAAGCAGAGCAAATCCAACCCAACTAATTCCAGAGGTGAGGGGAGAGTGACTGCCCTCAACATCAAGACAGCATTTGACGGAGGAGCCCTAACAAGAAACTGGAATCAACGGGCTCCAGTTTCCTCCCGCACTCCAAAGATGTGCAGGCTAGGTGGATTGGCCATGCTAAATTGCCCCTTAGTGTCAGGGGGACTAGCTGGGATTTTGGTCGGTGCAGACTCGATGGGCTGAATGGCCTCCTTCTGCACTGAGATATTCTATGATAAGGTCAGAAGTGGGGATGTTCGCTGATGACTGCACAATGTTCAGTGTCATTCGCGACTACTCAGACACTGAAGCAGTCCATGTCCAAATGCAGCAAGACCGGGACAATCTTCAGGCTTCAACTAATAAGTGGCAAGAAACAGCTGCGCCACACAACTGCCAAGCAATGACTATCTCCAACAAGGGAGAATCTAACCATCCCCCCCTTGATATTCAATGCCATCACCATCACAGAATCCCCCTCTATCCACATCCTGGGGGTTACCATGGAGTAGAAACTCAACTTGTCCAGCCATATCAATACTGTGGCTACCAGAGGCTGGGAATCCTGCAATGAGTAACTCACCTCCTGACTCCCCAAAGTCCGTCCATCAGCTACAAGGCACACGAGTGCTATGTAATATCCTCTATTTGTGGGGTACTTACACCCGATGAAGGTGTGAAAGCAAGATATTTAGTTAATTCCAAACATCACAGAATGCACATCATCAACAGATACTTTCAACCCCAAGCCACAGCAGAGACGCAAGCACCGACGTCCTGTTGCACTTGTACAGACACAGATCAGGATCAGAAGTAGATGCAATTCTTTGCTGAGTACAAGATGTTTGCAACTTACAAGTAATCAGTTTCCTTCATTCACCAGTTGCAAAACGTGACTGGTTGGTGAATCTGACTATTGCACTGGAGATCGATTGCCTGTTCCAGCTTTAATGCAGCAGCGAGTCCCTGAACCCAACGCAGCTGAATCAAACTACCAAAGAACTACTTCCCATACGTACCCACTCTAAACAGGACCAGACAATGCCGGAGGTTAGGAAAACTGAACCTGATCCACGGTGGGTGTTTTCAGCAGTCTGCAAACTCCTCTCCCTTAAAAACATTCCAGGTTTTGTTTCCAAGTGACCGGCATATTTTCCCCAAACAAGTTTAACCAGATCGACAATTGGTCAACTTACAGGAGTGGCAAGTGAAGCAAGCACCTCAACCATAACAAGAGCTGAAGCGTTCTTGCACAAACCAGACACAAATTAACACTCCTACTTCAAATGTAATCCTCTTCAGAGGGGATTTGAGGTTACGTATCAAAAAAAAGGAGCTTGCCAAATTGGACTGGAGAGTTTGTATCATTAACTTTTCATTCACCAGGAACTTAGTGAAATTCACATCGGAGGGTGATGCATTTTTGTTGATGACTATTTATAATTCCCTTAAAGGCAGCTTTTAAAATTAATTTACGGGGTGTAAATGTCGCTGGTTAGGCCAGCATTTATTCACTACTTACTTGCCCCCGAGGTGGTGGTGGTGAGCTGCCTTCTTGAACCACGATGAGGAGATGCCGGCACTGGACTGGGGTAAACACAGTAAGAAGTCTGACAACACCAGGTTAAAGTCCAACAGGTTTATTTGGTAGCAAAAGCCACTAGCTTGCGGAATAGGCTGTCCCTTCGTCAGGTGGGTGGGAGTTCTGATCACAAACAGGGCACAAAGACACAAACTCAATTTACATGAATAATGATTGGAATGAGTGTCTTTAACAGCTAATCAAGTCTTAAAACCACTTCTTGAACCATTACAGTGGGTGTCGGTACACCCACAGTGCTGTTAAGAAGGGAGTTCCAGGATTTTGATGTACAGTTGCATCTGTGCATGCCATACACAAGATACACTTGTATATACACGCACTGCTGTTAGGGAGTTCCAGGATTTTGACCCAGCGACAGTGAAGGAACAGCGATATATTTCCATGTCAGGATGGTGAGCGGCTCGGAGGTGGTGTTCCCATGTATCTGCTGCCCTTGTCCTCCTAGATGGTAAAGGTCATGGGTTTGGAAAGTGCTGCGTACGGAACCTTGGTGTATTCCTGCTGTGCATCTTGTAGATGGTGCTCATGGCTGCCATTGTTCATTGGCAGTGGAGGTATTGAATGTTTGTGGAAGGGGTAGCAATCGGGTAGGTTGTTTCATTCTGGATGGTGTCGAGCTTTTTGAGTGTTGTTGGAGCTGAACTCATCCATCACACTCCTGACTTGTAGATGGTGGACAGGATTTGGAGAGTCAGCAGTTGAGTATTTATACGACGAGTCTAGTTGCTGGTCAAATGGATATTGATAGTGGGTGATTGAGCGATGGTAATGTCATTGACTGTCAGGGAGCAACATGCTCTCTTCTTGGAGATGGTCACTGCCTGGGCACTTACGTGGCGCAAACATTACTTGCCACTTGTCAGCCCAAGCCTGGATATTGTCCAGGTCTTGCTGCATTTGGACCTGGACTGCTTCAGTATCTGAGTCGTCGCAAATGGTGCTGAACATTGTGCAGACATCAGCGAACATCCCCACTTCTGACCTTACGATGGAAGGAAGGTCACTGATGAAGCAGCTGAAGATGGTTGGGCCATCTAGGGACCCGGGTTCAGTTCCGGCCTGGGGTGACTGTCCGTGTGGAGTTTGCTCGTTCTCCCCATGTCTGCGTGGGTTTCCTCTGGGTGCTCTGGTTTCTTCCCACAGTCCAAAGGTGTGCAGGTTAGGTGGCATGGCCATGATAAATTGCCCCTTAGTGTCCCAAGATGTCTATGTTAGATGGATTATCCATGGTGAACATGTGGGGTTACAGGATAGGGCAGGGATGAGGGCCTTGGTAAGATAGTCTGTCAGAGTCGGTGCAGACTCAATGGGCCAAATAGCCTCTTTTGCACAGTAGGGATCCTATGATTCTATTCTATGATTAATGCAGATGATAAATAGTTGAAGTCAGCCCTAATCCCTGCAGTACTCCCCGCGTTCCAGCTTGACAACCAGACAGCGACCCACTTATTCCAACTCCGCTTCCTGTCAGTTAGCCAACCCCTCTCGCCGTCGAAAACACAATCCGAGCCTTATATGTGGCACCTTGTGAAAGTCTTTTGGAAATCCAAACGCACTACACATACAGAACCTCTTTGCTGATCATACCCTCAAAGACCTCTCCTCAATTTGTCAAACACAATTTTCCTTTCACATAGCTATGATGACATGCCCTTTTGGGTTATGATTTTCTATATGTCTACTACTTCATCAATAATAGATTCTTGCATATTTCAATGACTGATGTTAGACTAACTGGCCTATAGTTTCCTGCTGTCTCTCTCCTTTCTGGTACAGAGGTGTTATATTTGTGATTTCCCAATGCACCAGGACCTCCTCAGAATAGAGGGAATTTTGGAAGATTCTAATCAATGCTCATTAGTTCATAAGATATAGGAGCAGAATTATGAATTTATGAACATCGGTTATAATCTTCCAAAATTCCCTCGATTCTGAGGAAGTCCTGGTGCATTGGAAAAATCACAAATATAACACCTCTGTTCAAGAAAGAGGAAATGCTTGCCCTACTGCTGCAGCCACTTCTTTCAAATCCCAGGATACAGGCCATTCGCCTGTATTAGAGTGTTCCCTGCACTTTTTCTTGAGATGATTGTTTTCCCTCATTTTGTCCCCTCCTTTTCTACTACTCAAGAAGCTTGACACCATCCAGAATGAAGCAACCCACCCGATTGCTACCCCTTCCACCAACATTCAATACCTCCACTGCCAATGAACAATGGCAGCCATGAGCACCATCTACAAGATGCACAGCAGGAATTCACCAAGATTCCTTAGGCAGCACTTTCCAAACCCATGACCTTTACCATCTAGAAGGACAAGGGCAATAGATACATGGGAACACCACCACCTGGATGTTCCCCTCCCAGCCACTCACCATCCTGACATGGAAATATATCGCTGTTCCTTCACTGTCGCGGGGTCAAAATCCTGGAACTCCCTAACAGTAGTGTGTGTGTGTATATATAAGTATATCTTGTATATGGTACACACAGATGCAACTGTGCATCTATGATGGAGGGGGTGGATGTTTAAAGTGGTGGATGGGACGTCGGTGAAGGGGCTGCTTTGTCCCAATGCTGCTGAGCTTCTTGAGTGCTGTTGGAGCTGCACTCATCTAGACAAGTGGAGAGTATTCCACACACTCGTCACTTGTGCCTCGTAGCTGCTTGGTGCTGCTCCTGACATGCCCTCCTGGACCCTTCATTGAGCCAGGACTGATCCCCTGGCTTGATGGTAATGGAGGAGATATGCCGATCAAGGAGGTTACAGGCTGTGGCGGAGTACGATTCTGTTGCTGCTGACGGCCCACAGTGCCTCATGGATGCCATGTTTTCAGCTGCTAGATCGGTTCTGAATCCAGCCCATTTAGCACAGTAGTAGCACCACACAACACGACGGGCGCTATCTTTAGCGTGGAGAGGACTCAGTCGCCACAAGCACGGTGTGGGGTCTCTATTATCATGGACAGACAGGTGTATGATTGAGGATGAGGTCGAGTGGGTTTTTTTGTCCCTCTTATTTCTCTCATCACCTTTTGCAGATCCATTCGGAGGTACATCCTTCAGAAATCAGTCAGCTCAGTCAGTGGTGTAGCTACTGAGACACTCTTGGCAATGGACATTGAAGTTGCCCCACTGTGTGTATATTTTGTGCCCTTGCTACCCTCAGTGCTTCTTTGGTAGTGCTCTTCGTGGAGCCATATTGATCCATTCACTGAGGAAAGAGGGGTAGGTGGTAATCAGCCCACCTTCGACCTGATGCCATGAGACTGGAGTCAATATTGAGGACTTCCAGGCTAACTCCCCAGTGTACACCACTGTGCCACCAGTTCTGGTGGGTCTGTTCTGCTGGTGAGACAGGACATACCCAAGAACAATGATGGAGGTATCTGGGACATTAGCTTTTAACACAGCTGAGCAAAATGAGAGAAGACTTACTCCTTCCCCACAAGACATTGCAACCAGGATCACTGAGGAAATTCTCCCTCCAGCATTTACTACTCTGGCACAGAATACCTGAGCGCACAAACATGTGGTGGAACCATTCTTTCCTCCAGAGCTGCATTTTGAACACAGATGAGGCTCACTTCAGAACACTCAGGTACCAATGTTGTGATTCCCATTTTCCCAGGCCGCCAGAATTCAAGGCTGCTCTCCCAGAAACAAGAAAAGTCAAAAGGAATATTGAAATATTTTTCTTAACCTCATTTTCCTGAACATTTGCAATCTATTGGTGATGAAAATATCAGAGATGGGAAAGAGGCTGTTTGACTGGCAGTCAGGATTGTCACACCAAGGTCGTAAGGATGAACACAGACACATCCAGTGACAAACGGTGAGAATGGGAGGGTGGCTTGTTTGGCGATGGGTCCCATGACGAAACCTCCAGGAATACGTTCAACTAGAGTCGACAACCCAGCCAACATTCCTCATGCATTTTGTTTTGTTAGGGCGGCACAGTGGTTAGCACTGCTGCCTCACAGTGCCAGGGACCCGGGTTCGATTCCTGGCTTGGGTCACTGTCTGCGTGGAGTCTGCACGTTCTCCCCGTGTCTGCATGGGTTTCCTCCGGGTGCTCCAGTTTCCTCCTATAATCTGATTAGGTGCATTGGCCATGCTAAATTCTGTGTGTACCCGAACAGGCACTGGAGTGTGGCGACTAGGGGATTTTCACAGTAACTTCAGTATCTTGCAATGTTAATGTAAGCCTACTTGTGACTTATAAATAAACTTTAAACTTTTTATCAATTTATGACGTGTCTACCCTGGACTCATGATTTTTCTCTTTGAACACTGACATTCTTCTCAATATTGAAACCAACAATGACCCTCAGCCTGCTTTCAATGGGGAATGTTGTTTTAGCTAGGGGCAGGGTGGCTGGAGCAGTTATCAGATTGCCTTTCCTCTGAAAGGAATTCTTTTGATGTCAGGTTCAGGGTCACATAGAAGGTACAGAACACTAAAAGCCCCAGGATAGCTCGATCAGATTAGAGTCAAGGAGGGAGAAAAAGGGTCGGTCTGATTTGTTAATTCTTTATTAAAACACGTACTGCACTCCAGTTGTAGAATCCTCTGCCACATGTCCCAGGTTATTACAACCAGCAAAGTCCTCACACTGGATCAGTATGATTGATTCGTGGGGATCTCACTAAACCAGGTACAGTTTAGAATCATTGAATCATACAGTGCAGGAGGCCATTCGGCCCATCGAGTCTGCACCGACCACAATCCCACCCAGGCCCTATCCCCATAACCCCATGCATTTACCCAAGCTGGTCTGCTCATAAACTGAGCCAGGCTCCTGTGGGTGCACACAGGAAGCCAATTACTCTCCTCCAGATTCATTCCAGTTTACCCAAATGTTTTCCCCCCTGCAACCACCTCTGTGTGAATCAGAGCGCCTGAGGACAGAGGGTGAAAGAGGGAGAGGAAGGAATGTCACAAGAGAGGAAGAAAGGAAAAAGTAAAGGAAAAACAACAGCAATTGCTGGTGACATTTTATAGGTGAAAGTTATGAAACCAACCACTCAATGGCAACATCAATTTTGCTAATAATGCAAATAGTCAGGGGTGAATGAAAGGTTTTAAAGAAAGCGAGTCTAGCCATGTTACACCTTTACTTTAGGGTACATATTTCAGAATCCTGGCCTGCTGCTATCTAAACAGCTTTAAGAAGTCAGTGTCAGGTGGCATTGCCTCGAGCTGCAACCAAACCAAACACTGCAACTGTGAATTACAGCAAAGACACAAAGGATGTGAGTGACGACACTTCATTCTCAGACTAATCACCACCCTGCGCAGCTTTCAAAATCTCCAATGAATGATAACCTTAGAAGGCTTTTAACGTTCTTCAGGTCTGGTGTGAACAAGTGATTGTTTTATTCCCAGCTGAAAAAGGTCTACGTCGGTTTGCTGGTAATTCTGTCAGCTCACAGCTGCGTCAGAATTCCTACAGTGCAGTAGGAGGCCATTTGGCCCATCGAATCTGCACCGACTCTCCGAAAGAGCATCTTACCCAGGCCCACACCCCTACCCTATCCCCGTAAACCCATGCATTTATCTAATCTACATATAGCCCGAGAAATTGAGCACAAAAACCGGCCCTTCAGCCCAACTCGTCCATGTTGACCAGGTTTGTTAAACTGAACTAGTCCCATTTGCCTGCGTTTGGCCCATATCCCTCTAAGCCTTTCCTATCCAAATGTATTTTAAATGTTGTAATTGTACCCGCCTCTATCACCACCTCTGGCAGCTCATTCCATACGGGGCGGCACGGTAGCACAGTGGCTAGCACTGCTGCTTCACAGCTCCAGGGACCTGGGTTCGATTCCTGGCTTGGGTCACTGTCTGTGTGGAGTTTGCACATTCTCCTCGTGTCTGCGTGGGTTTCCTCCGGTTTCCTCCCACAGTCCAAAGATGTGCGCGTTAGGTTGATTAGCCAGGCTAAAAATTGCCCCTTAGTGTCCTGAGATGCGTAGGTTAGAGGGATTAGCGGGTAAAATATGTAGGGATATGGGGATAGGGCCTGGGTGGGATTGTGGTTGGTGCAGACTCGATGGGCTGAATGGCCTCTTTCTGCACTGGAGGGTTTCTATGATACACGCACCGCCCTGTGTGTGAAAAAGTTGCCCCTCAGGTCCCTTTTAAATCTTTCCTCTCTCACCTTAAACCTGTGCCCTCTAGATTTGGACTCCCCTCTATCCTGGGAGAAAACACCTTGGCTTTTCACCTATGCCCCTCATGATTTGGACATCTTTGGACTCGAGGTCAATTCATGATAAAAACTATGAAACTTAAATCAAGCAAAAACAGCCCACCACTGGCACAGCGTGCTGGCTGTCTAACATGCCACAATGACTGACAGGGCACATAGTCCCCAATTCAAGGCGGCAGTGGACCAGAGACAGAATGGAGATCGAACCCATACTGGTGTTACTCTGATCCACACACTAGTCATCCAATCAACTGGAATGACCATTCAAATTTAAAAACCTACTGCTAGCTAAATGCTGGAGGATTCTACACTGAAGGTGCCTGTGCCACTGCCTATAGTTTGTCAACTAACTGAAGCTTTCGATACAGAAATGGAGTGTGTTGAAGGAGACCTCCCACAGCCTTCTAATGCCATATTTTGTAACTACATTGTGACAGTTGACACAGTGATTGCCAACTGTACACAGTGATCAAGATTGCTAAATATTTTGACAATGTTGCAACTCTCACTAACTTTTACAGATGCACCATAGAAAGCATCCTTTCTGGTTGTACCACAGCTTGGTATGGGCACCTGCTCTGCCCAAGACCGCAAGGAACTACAAAGGATCATTAATGTAGCCCAATCCATCACGCAAACCTGCCTCCCATCCATTGACTCTGTCTACACTTCCCGCTGCCTCGGCAAAGCAGCCAGCATAATTAAGGACCCCACGCACACCGCACATTCTCTCTTCCACCTTTCTCCATCAGGAAAAAGATACAAAGATCTCATATTACGTCGCAACCGACTCAAGAACAACTTCCTCCCTGCTGCCATCAGACTTTTGAATGGACCCATCATATATTAAGTTGATCTTTCTCTCCACCCCAGCTATGACTGTAACACTATATTCTTTTCTTCTCTTCGTTTTCTTCTCCCCTATGCACTCTATGAACAGTAAGAGGTCTCACACCACCAGGTTAAGTCCAACAGGTTTATTTGGAATCACTAGCTTTCGGAGCGCTGCTCCTTCATCAGGTGACTGACTTTAAAATTTACTCATTCACAGGATGTGGGCTTGTCTGGCTAGACCAGCATTTATTGTCCATTCCTAATTGCCCCAGGTGGTGATGTTGAGCCACCTTCTTGAACCGCTGCAGTCCATGCAGTGTAGGTACACCCACAGTGCTACTGGTAGGGAGGGAGAGGGGTACGTCAACTTAGAGGGTATAATGTTGGAATTTGTTTTCTGATGAGAAAGGTCCTGCAGAACCGTTTACATTTATAACAGGAAAATCGGATTTGCTTAACGCTGTTTCATTAAAGTTGAACATAACATTAAGCGAGGAATTATTGAGTGAAGGGATACAGGTCGAAGGCAGGTAAATAGCATCAAGGTACAGCTCAGCCATAAGCACCTGTTTATATGGTGGAGCAGGTTCAAGACAATGGACTTCTCATTGTCCTCAGATAGGACTGGATTTGGCTAGAATTCTTTGCATAGTCAAATAGCATGCATAGTCAGGGCGGCACAGTGGTTACCACTTCTGCTTCACAGCTCCAGGGACCTGGGTTCGATTCCCGGCCTCGGGTCACTGTCTGTGTGGAGTCTGCACGTTCTCCCCGTGTCTGCGTGGGTTTCCTCCGGGTGCTCCGGTTTCCTCCCACAGTCCAAAGATGTGGATTGGCCGTGCTAAATTGCTCCTTAATGTCCTGGGATGTATAGGTTAGATGGATTAGCGGGGTATATTTGTGGGATTACAAGAAGAGGGCCGAGGTGGGATTGTTGTCAGTGCAGACTCGATGGGCCGAATGGCCTTCTTCTGCACCATAGGGATGCTAAGATTCTATAGTGAAGAACACTTGCTTGACCCGAGTACTGGAAGTGCATTTTTATTGAGCTACTAAAGTAAAGTTTATTTATTAGTCACAAGTAGGCTCACATTAACACTGCAATGAAGTTACTCTGAAAATTCCCTAGTTGCCACACTCTGGTGCTTGTTCAGGTAGACCGAGAATTTAGCATGGCCAATGCACCCTAACCAGCACGTCTTTCGGACTGTGGGAGGAAACCGGAGCACCCGGACGAAACCCACGCAGACACGGGGAGAACGCGCAAACTCCACATAGACTGTGACCCAAGCCAGGAATCGAACCCGGATCCCTGGCGCCGTGAGGCAGCAGTGCTAACCACTGTGCCATCCCTGCCCAAGAGATACATGCAGGCAAACACCAAAGGCAACAGACTAGAGAGAATTATCTGTTCCACTGTCTCGTCGTTTTCCATGAGTAGCATTAGCAAGGCAGTGAAACTCCCTTCCTAACAGCACTGTGGGTGCACCTAAACCAGATAAGCTGTGGCACAGTTCAAAAAGGGCAATTAGTCATCATCTCAGGGACGACTGGGGATGGACGATGGACACTGGTCTTGTTAGTGATGCCCACATCGCGTGAATTTACAAAAATGTAGTCCCACAACCAACAGATCAACACAGTAGTGCAAACATCAAGTTATCAATGGTGAGGGTGACATGTCAGCGAACAGAACCAGGCCTGTAAACATCCCCACACTGAAGCACTGTGGGGCCCAACACCAATGCGTGAGATGAGGCTAAAGTGTTTGCAGGGTCAAAAAGTGTCAAATGGATAATCCTATTGCTCAAAGATCTCCTTAACAGAGTTAGCAGTGCCCAGCCAATAACTGGGACAACTGCAAACCTGTCACGACAGGGGCTTCAGCTGACTGTAAAAACACAGCCAACAATTAGAATAAAATATACTACCATTTAGTTAGTATGCTTTCAGAACAGACCTCAGTAATTTACAAGATATTTGAAACACTCGTAAATAATTTAAATCTGTGTCTCTGTGATCAGTATAAAGCACTAAAAACTAATGAACAGATTGACTTCCACACAGTCAAGCCAAAAGGTACAGAATGAACCACATTACATTCCACTAAATCACTCAAATCTCCCGATGGACAATCAGCATGCCAACTCATTTATGGCCAATTATACCAACACAAGAAATTCTATGGAATCATGTGGAATGCCAACCTCCCAGAAAAGATGCAGTCTGGTCAAGTCTGCCACGGTACAGAACACAATAAGAGGTCTCACAACACCAGGTTAAAGTCCAACAGGTTTATTTGGTAGCACAAGCTTTCGGACTCCGAAAGCTTTTGCTACCAAATAAACCTGTTGGACTTTAACCTGGTGTTGTTAAACTTCTCACTGTGTTTACCCCAGTCCAACGCCGGCATCTCCACATCATGGGTTTCCTCCCACAGACAAGCTGGTTAGGTACATTGGCCATGCTAAATTCTCCCTCAGTACAGCCGAACGGACGCCAGAGTGTCTGAGATGATGAGTCGTTGCCCTTTTTGAACTGTGTCACGTTAACTTCATTGCAGTGTTAATGTAAGCCTACTTGTGACTAATAAACAAACTTTTAACTTCTTTCTGATAGCATCCACTCGACTCCAGATGCCACAAGCCATAGAATCATAGAAACCCTACAGTACAGAAAGAGGCCATTCGGCCCATCGAGTCTGCACCGACCACAATCCCACCCAGGACCTACTCCCATATCCCTACATATTTACCCAACTAATCCCTCTCACCTATGCATCTCAGGACACTAAGGGGCAATTTTTAGCATGGCCAATCAACCTCAGGGAGTGGGATAGCTTGATCTTGGGTTCAGATAAAGCTCGGCGCAACATCGTGGGCCGAAGGGCCTGTTCTGTGCTGTACTGTTCTATGTTCTATGTTCTATCTTTGGACTGTGGGAGGAAACCGGAGCACCCGGAGGAAACCCACGCAGACACGGGGAGAATGTGCAAACTCCACACAGACAGTGACCCAAGCCGGGAATCGAACCCAGGTCCCTGGAGCTGTGAAGCAGCAGCGCTAACCACTGTGCTACCGTGCCGGGGAGATTATGAAATCAGAAACTGGGCTTTTCCCTTCACACTCCTCCTTCCCTAAAAAAGCAGCGGGTCCGAGTCATTTCTCTCACCAGTTTCTGGCACCGAGCATCAGATCACCCCACAAGAGAACATCACAGCTTAGAACAAAAAACAGGCTGGCTTTTTGAGAATCATAGAATCCCTGCAGTGCAGAAGGAGGCCATTTGGCCCATCAAGTCTGCACCGACTCTCCAACAGAGCATCCCACCCAGGCCCTATCTCCCATATGTTTACTCTGCTCATCCCCCAGCCTATATTACTTTGGACACTAAGGGGCAATTTATCATGGCCAATCCACACCTCACCTGCATGTCTTTGGACTGTGGGAGGAAACCGGAGCACCCGGAGGAAACCCATGCAGACACGGGGAGAATGTGTAGACTCCACACAGACAGTGACCCAAGGCTGGAATCGAACCCGAGTCCCTGGCGCTGTGAGGCAGCAGTGCTAACCACTGTGCCACCGTGCTGCCCACACAGTCACCTTTTGGCACCTGGTCACCAGCCAATAATCTCTGCTAGGAAGAATGTGCACGTTATTACACCCCAGGAGGAAATAGGTACACTCACAATCAGGGGAGTGAAAAGTGTGGGCGAGGTAACAGAGGGTGATGGAACATGTTAGAGAGAGAGAGACTGAGTATAGATTTTATTTTATTAAATAGAAGCAGCTGGAGGCTCCCAGACAAAACTCAACATCCATACTAGATTGGTCTTAGAATCCCTACAGCACAAAGAGGCCATTCGGCCCATCAAGTCTGCACCGACCACAATCCCACCCAGGCCCTACCCTCATATCCCTACATATTTACCCACTAATCCCTCCAACCTACACATCTCAGGACACTAAGGGGCAATTTTTGCATGGCCAATCAACCTAACCCGCACATCTTTAGACTGTGGGAGGAAACCGGAGCTCCCGGAGGAAACCCACGCAGACACGGGGAGAATGTGCAAACTCCACACAGACAGTGACCCAAGCCGGGAATCGAACCCAGGTCCCTGGAGCTGTGAAGCAGCAGTGCTAACCACTGTGCTACCGTGCCGCCCGTATCAAGGATAAATCCTTGATATCAAGGATAAAGAAAAAAAATTAATCCAGAATTTAGGTGGCACAGTGGTTATCACTGCTGCCTCACAACACCAGGGACCTGGGTTCAATTCCAGCCTCGGGTCAGTGTGTGGAGTTTGCATATTCTCCTGTGACTGCGTGAGTTTCTTCCGGGTGCTCCGGTTTCCTCCCACAGTCCAAAGATGTGCGGGTTAGGTTGATTGGCTACACTAAATTGCCCCTTAGTGTCAGGGGCATTAGCAGGGTAAATATGTGGGGTTACGGGATAAGGCCTGGGTGGGATTGTGGTCGGTGCAGACTCAATGGGCCAAATGGCCTCCTTCTGCACTGTATGGCTTCTATGAGAATTCTGCTTGGGACAGGAAACCTACACCAGAGTGACTGGCCCGAGATTCAGTGCACTGCATCCCTGGTCCAAATGTGAAATTCCATCTCAGCAAAAAGATTAGATTAAGACGAGCCTAACAGAAAAACAATAATATTGAATACATGCATGATTATGCCAGAAGTAAGGCTGGGCTGAAGATGGACGGAATTGTGCACTTCCAAGATGCTTCCGAACGTAGCCTTGTTGCTGGAATTTAACTTGCTGGTTTGCTGAGGGGCCTCCATGACTCAGCTCCACATCAATCACTGGCTTTAGGCAAGTGAATCATACCACTGCAATGTGGGACAATTAATCATCCTTGCTGCGAGGCTGCTACAGACAAACTCCCACAGTGGGGGATTGAAAATGAAATAAGTTCTGAATCATTAAGCTTCTGCGGGCTGTCAATTGAGAACTGAGCAATCAAGTATCCTGCAAATGTACAGCTTCCAGGCTGATGCTTAAACAGACAGACACTTGGACAGAGGACTGGAGGATTACTGCAATGAGAAAAGTTAACTAGAACAACAACTTCATCCAATTAATATTAATCTGGTTCTTTGCAAATTTTTAGTAAAAATAAACAATTATTAATAGGCTATAACTGAAAGTTATGAATAAATTATCAGCTTAGTTATTTGTGTACTGATATGCAATGATTAAGGCCACTTGGTTTACAGTGACGTCAAATTCTGCAGTTTTATCTACTTTCACTTCTCATAAAAAACAATCACCTCGTTCAATGTTGCTTCGTAACACCAACTTTTGTTTCACACCCCAGATCTAATTCACCGCTCCAATGGACTTTGTGCCCTTCCCCCATACCCTTTGGCGACTTGTCTTTCAGCTGTTCCCGGATATTTAACGAGCCCAAATTCATTCCCAAAGTACCTTTCAGGAAACTGCAGCTCCCGACTAAACTAAAGGCACTTTTAGAGACTAGCATCAACAGCATCCTTTACTGGGGGGGGGGGTCCAACATTGCAGCACAGTGGTTAGCACTGGGTTCGATTCCCGGCTCGGGTCACTGTCTGTGCGGAGTTTGCACATTCTCCTCGTGTCTGCGTGGGTTTCCTCCGGGTGCTCCGGTTTCCTCCCACAGTCCAAAGATGTGCGGGTTAGGTTGATTGGCCGTGCTAAAAATTGCCCCTTAGTGTCCTGAGATGCGTAGGTTAGAGGGATTAGTGGGTAAAATATGTAGGGATATGGGGGTAGGGCCTGGGTGGGATTGTGGTCGGTGCAGACTCGATGGGCCGAATGGCCTCTTTCTGTATGTAGGGCTTCTATGATTTCTAACATAACCAACGGGGGCCTCACATTTTCAGCTGTCCCATTCTACAATTCATGTACCTGTTTATTATACTCGCAAAGCAAGTTGCTTTCAACTGCAGCCATTACCATACCATTATGGACCATTGACCATTCTTTCTGGATGTATCACAGCTTGGTATGGCTCCGGCTCTTTCCAAGACCGCAAGAAACTACAAAAGATCCTGAATGTAGCCCAATCCATCACGCAAACCAGCCTCCCATCCATTGACTCTGTCTACACTTCCCGCTGCCTTGGAAAAGCAGCCAGCGTAATTAAGGACCCCACGCACCCCGGGTATTCTCTCTTCCACCTTCTTCCGTCAGGAAAAAGATACAGAAGTCTGAAGTCACGCAACAACCGACTCAAGAACAGCTTCTTCCCTGCTGCTGTCAGACATTTGAAATGGACCTGCCTCGCATTAAGTTGATCTTTCTCTACACCCTAGCTATGACTGTAACACTACATTCTGCACTCCTTTCCTTCTTTATGAACGGTATGCTTTGTCTGTATAGTGCGCAAGAAACAATACTTTTCACTGTATGTTAATACATGTGACAATAATAAATCAGATCAAAATCAAATCAATATGGACAGGCAGACTCCAAGCCTGCCTTGTGAGATATAAAATGCTAAGATACTTCAGTAAAGACCACGGTGCTGAAGTCACAGGTATGAGCATCTGCAGCAAAACATTTCAAACATTCCAACAGCTGAGAATGAAACCAGACAAGGGCAGTCACATGGAGAAGCACAAAAAACTTGTATTTATATAGAACCACCAGGTGTCTCAAAGTGTTTACAGCCAATGAAGTACTTTCTAAGCGTAGTCATTGCTATATTGTAGGAAACACAGCAGTCCAAATAATGACATTTTAAAAAAATAATTTGTGGGACATTGGCGTCGCTGGCTGGCCAGCATTTATTGCCCATCCCTAGTTACCCGAGGGCAGTTGCGAGCCAACCACATTGCTGTGGCTCTGGAGTCACATGTAGGCCAGACCAGGTAAGGACGGCAGATTTCCTTCCCTAAAGGACATGATTTGATTTGTCACATGTATTAGTATACAGTGAAAAGTGTTGTTTCTTGCGCGCTATACAGACAAAGCATACCGTCCATAGAGAAGGAAAGGACAGAGTGCAGAATGTAGTGTTACAGTCATGGGTAGGGTGCAGAGAAAGATCAACGCAATAAGTGAACCAGAGGGGTCTTTCCAACAATCGGCAATGGTTTCGTGGTCATCAGTAGATTCTGAACAACTTTTTTATGGAATTAAAATTCCACCATCTGCCATGGCGGGATTCGAACCCAGGTCCCCAGAACATTAGCTGAGTTTCTGGATTAATAGTCTAGGTCATCGCAAATGAGGGGCAAATATTGGCCAGGTCACCAGGTTAACTCCTCTGCTCTTATTCGAAATAGTGCCTAGGATTTTTTTACATCCTCTCGAGCAGACAGATGTGGCCTCAGTTTAACGTCCCATCCAAACGATGGCAATTTTGGCAGTACAGCACTCCCTTTAGTAACGCAATAGAGTGGCAGCCTTGGTTTCTGTGCTCAAGTGGTAGTGGGACTTGAACCCAGAAATCTTTTGGTTCAGAGGCAAGCATGCAACCAACTGAGCTGACAGAGAAGCACTGGAGAAGGATGGTATAATCAACCAACCAAATGCTGCAGAAAGGCTAAGGCAGATGAGATAATATCACAGTCACAGGTGGTCTGTGAATTGGGCTGGAGCTGTTTTGGTGCAGGAAGGGTGGAGACCAGACTGAGGATATTCAGACAGGGAGAAGCAATGGCCTAGTGGTATTATCACTAGACTATTATTCCAGAAACTCAGTTAATGTTCTGGAGACTCAGGTTCAAATCCTGCCGCGGCAGCTGGTGGAATTCAAATTCAATAAAAAATATCTGGAATTAAAACTCTACCGATGACCGTGAAACCCATTGTCGATTGTCAGAAAAACCCATCTGGGTCACAAATGCCCTTTAGGGAAGGAAATCTGCTGTCCTTGCCTGGTCTGGCCTACATGCGACTCCAGAGCCACAGCAATGTGGTTGACTCTCAACTGCCCTCCAAGGGCAACTAGGGATGGGCAAGAAATGCTGGCCCAGCCAGCGACGCCCATGTCCCACGACTGAATACAAAAAGGTCTGGAAGAGGTAAAGATGGAGTTGGGAGATTGTTGATGTGGCAGAGAGCACACTTTTCCATTGATAAGTTCAACTGCAATTCTGAAAGAGAAAAGGATTCAGGGTCCAGAAAGGGGAGAGAGTGAAGAGATTGAGGGAACAGGAGGTGGGTAGCATGAACCAGGTGAGCTTAGAGAGCAAAACAAGGTGACATTTTCTAATAATTCATTTATGGGATGCGGGCGTCACTGGCTGGACCAGCATTTATTGCCCATCCCTAATGGCCCGCAAGATAGTGGTGGTGAGCTGCCTTCTTGAACCACTACAGCCCGTATGATGTAGGTACACCCACAGTGCTGTTAGGGAGGGCATTCCAGGATTGTGACCCAGCGACAGTGAAGGAACGGCGATATATTCCCAAGTCAGGATGGTGAGTGGCTTGGAGGGGAACCTCCAGGTGGTGGTGCTCCCAGCTATCTGCTGTCCTTGTCCTTCTAGATGGTAGAGGGGTAGATGGGTTTCAACAGTGCTGCCTAAGGAACCTTAGTGAGTTCCTGCTGTGCATCTTGTAGATGGTACACACTGCCACCACTGTTCGTCGATGGCGAAGGAGATTGAATGTTTGTGGAAGGGGTAGCAATCAAGCGGGTTGCTTTGTCTGGATGGTGTTGAGCTTCTTGTGTTGTTGGAGCTGAACTCATCCAGACAAGGGAAGAGTATACCATCACATCCTGATTCGTGCTTTGTAGATGGTGGACAGGTTTTGGGGAATCAGGTGGTGAGCTACTTGCCTCAGGATTCCTAGCATTTGGCCTGCTCTGGTAACCACAGTATTTATATGGCTAGTACAGTTCAGTTTATAGTCAATGGTGAGCATCAGGATGTTGATTCAGCAATGGTAATGCCACTGAATGTCAAAGAATGATGTTAGATCCTTCCTTGGAGATGGTCATTGCATGTGGGGCACAAATGTTATTTACCATTGTCAGACAAGGCCTGGATATTGTCCAGATCTTGTTGCATTTGGACATGGACTGCTTCAGTATCTGAGGAGTTGCGAATGGTGAACAATGTTCAGCCATCAGCAAACATTCCCATTTCCGACCTCATGATGGAGGATAGGTCATTGATGAAGCAGTCAATGCGAATTAGGGAAAATCCTCCGCTGGAGGATATCTGGTTGGAGCGATACCTGGTAAAAAGGAAGATGCTGTGGTGGTTGGAGGTCAATCATTTCGGCTCCAGGACATCACTGCAGGAGTTCCTCAGGGTTTATGTCCTAGGCCCATCTTCAGCTGCTTCATCATAAGTTAATAAGGAAGAGTTGGCAGGGTCGACAGGGCTGGGTTTGCCATTGTTGTGCCTAGGCGGATGCGGGGTGGTCCATTCACTTCCACTGGGGCGGCACGGTAGCATAGTGGTTAGCACTGCTGCTTCACAGCTCCAGGGACCTGGGTTCGATTCCCGGCTTGGGTCACTGTCTGTGTGGAGTTTGCACATTCTCCTCGTGTCTGCGTGGGTTTCCTCCGGGTGCTCCGGTTTCCTCCCACAGTCCAAAGATGTGCGGGTTAGGTTGATTGGCCATGCTAAAAATTGCCCTTAGTGTCCTGAGATGCGTAGGTTAGAGGGATTAGTGGGCGGATATGGGAGTAGGGCCTGGGTGGGATTGTGGTCGGTGCAGACTCGATGGGCTGAATGGCCTCTTTCTGTACTGTAGGGTTTCTATGATTCTATGATTTATTGGGGTTGAATACAACCGAATGGATTGCTAGGCCATTTACAAGTCAAGCATATTGCAGTGCATCTGTAAGCCAGGCTAGGTAAGGATGGCAAATTTCCTTCCCTAAAGGACATCAGTGAACCAGGTGGGTTTTTACAACAATTGACAATGGCTTCACAGTTATCAAACTTCTAATTCCAGATATTTGAATTGTTAAATTCCACCATCTGCCATGGTGGGTTTCGAACTCGGTTCCCAGAGCATTACCCTGGGTCTCTGGATTACTAGTCAAGTGATAATACGAATGTGCCACCGCCTCCTCGCGTGCAGAAAGACAGGACACCTAGGCTGGAGCAGGCGAGATACTGGAGCAGGAGGTGAAGGAAAAAGTAACAGAAGCAGCGGCACATATCTCGGATGCAAAGAAATTCACAAGCTCCTCACATTTGGTGTTCGAGGCAAGGATAGTACAGTAGGATGCAAGGTGGCGGCTGCTGCTGGAAGAAAGGAGCTCAGGGTTGTCCCTGACCTCCAAGGTGATCCTGGTGTCACCGGTAGTTTTGTTGTGAAACATCAGGCTTTACCTAGAAACAAATCCACAAGAGCAGCAACAAACAGCAAGAGTAGCAGACAGGCGAGAAATCTCCATATACACAGCACCCTCCCAGGATCAATGAATGAATGGATATAGAAAGCCAGCAAACAACTAGATTACCTCAAAGGGAGGACTATAAGCAATAGTTCCATCTCAGCCTTCCAGGCAGACATAACGCAATCATACTAGCATTTGTTAACATTTCCTCTATCATAAAGGTTGCAATCAAGTTGACACTGCACAGAAATGCAAATTAGTCACTACGTTACCGGCTGCTCTCGGGTGGGAGACAAAGAACAAAGAAAATTACAGCACAGGAACAGGCCCTTCGGCCCTCCAAGCCTGCACCGACCACGCTGCCTGACTTAACTAAAAACCCCTACCCTTCCGGGGACCAAAAGAACAAAGAAAATTAGAGCACAGGAACAGGCCAAAGTCAACAAGAAACAGTAACTTGTTCAAGTGATAACATCTTACTATTTATTTTCCTTGCTTCATAGAATCCCTTCAGTGCCATTTGGCCCATCAAGCCTGCAGCAACAATCCCACCCAGGCCCTATCCCCGTAACCACATGTATCTGCCCTGCTAATCCCCCTGACACTAAGGGGCAATTTTTAGCATGGCCAATCAACCTAACCCGCACATCTTTGGACTGTGGGAGGAAACCGGAGCACCCGGAGGAAACCCACGCAGACACGAGGAGAACGTGCAAACTCCACACCCGACAGTCACACGAGGACAGAATTGAACCCGGGTCCCTGGCGTTGTGAGGCAGCAGTGCTAACCACTGCGGCAAAATGATCAGCATCTTAAATATAGTAAAATAAATCCCAGGTTACTAACCATACAGGAGAGCAGTCAGACCAAATGGCTGAGACCGGGCCACACGAGATGTTAGGAAGGACAGGTGACCAAGATCTTTGTCAAAGAGAGAGGTTTTGAATACTGCAGCAATTTAGAAACAACACATCTGGAAAGATTTCAGGAGGGGTTTAGGTATTGTTGGCCTCTGGCAAGATGGATTTAAAGCTTTCCGGGTCAAGGTGCACATCCACATAAAACAAAATGGAACAGTGCAATTGCTTTTTCTTACTGATTGCCATGATCTTATCGAACGGTGGAGCAGGCCTGATGGACCGAATGGCCTATGACTGCTCCCATTTCTTATGTCGTTATGCTAGACTCAAGAGTCTACACCACAAACACCCACAGAACTATCCCTCAGTCAAATGGATGAAGGGAACACCAGAGAACATGGTTCCTCCACAATACATGCATTCACTCCCTACAGTATAATCATTAACAGTGAGGAGGAACCATCACTAACAGTCTGGCAGAAAGTGAACACAAGAATCGATGGCTACTCTCTCGATAAACCCTGTCTGCTTCGTTGAAAAAAGTATCTTCTGGAGATTCAGAGAAGAGCTGTCCATGAAGCAACCTCCGTGCCAAAAAAGTAAAAGTTGTTTTCCTAGCGCTTACAGGATAGGGAGGAAAGCACTGGCTTACGTATCCTGTGACAGGCTGCTGTTAAGCAGGAGACCTGGTGCATAGTTTAACTATTGTTCTGCACAAACAGCAAACTATGAGTCAGGCGTGAGACAGCTCTGGCAGAGGCAGGTGGCTGTACAGGAACCCTTCCCCCTCTACACTCAACTTTAAACTGCAGATGTCACCTTTCCTGCCCCTTCATAACAATCAATCAGGAAAAGTAATCACACTATCCCTTTTTAGAACATAGAAAAAATACAGCACAAACAGGCCCTTCGGCCCACAAGTTGCGCCGGTCATGTCCCTACCTACCTAGGCTTATATATAGGCTTACCTATAACCCTCAATCCTATTCAGTCCCATGTACTCATCCAGAAGTCTCTTAAAAGACCCTATCGAGTTTGCCTCCACCACCAATGACGGCAGCCAATTCCACTCACCCACCACCCTCTGAGTGAAAAACTTACCCCTGACATCTCCTCTGTACCTACTCCCCAGCACCTTAAACCTGTGTCCTCTCGTAGCAGTCATTTCAGCCCTGGGAAAAAGCCCCCCCGAGAATCCACCCGATCTATACCTCTCAACATCTGGTACACCTCTATCAGGTCACCTCTCATCCTTCGTCTCTCCAAGGAGAAAAGACCGAGCTCCCTCAACCTATCCTCATAAGGCATGCCAACCAATCCAGGCAACATCCTTGTAAATCTTCTCTGCACCCTTTCAATCATTTCTACATCCTTCCTGTAATGAGGATTTGTTTTACATGGATGTACACCTTGACCTGGAAAGCTTTTATCCTATGCTGCAAGCAGCACATTAATTAACCCAACAATACCTAAACAAAATCAGACATGTCAACAAATCAGACAGTCCAAAGATGTGCAGGTTAGGCGGATTGGCCATGATAAATTGCCCTGCGTCCCCCAAGATGTGGAGGTTAGATGGATTAGCCATGGGAAATATGGCGGGTTACAGGGATAGGGCCTCTAAGATACTCTGTCAGAGAGTCAGTGCAGACTCATCAGAACTAGGGGCGGCACGGTAGCACAGTGGTGGGGCGGCACGGTAGCACAGTGGTTAGCACTGCTGCTTCACAGCTCCAGGGTCCCGGGTTCGATTCCCGGCTCGGGTCACTGTCTGTGTGGAGTTTGCACATTCTCCTCGTGTCTGCATGGGTTTCCTCCGGGTGCTCCAGTTTCCTCCCACAGTCCAAAGATGTGCGGGTTAGGTTGATTGGACAGGTTAAAATTGTCCCTGAGATGCGTAGTTAGAGGGATTAGCGGATAAATATGTGGGGGTAGGGCCTGGGTGGGATTGTGGTCGGTCCAGACTCGATGGGCCGAATGGCCTCCTTCCGCACTGTAGGGTTTCTATGATTCTATGATTCTAGGAGCAGGAGTAGGCCATCTGGCCCCTCGAGCCTGCTCCGCCATTCAATAAGATCATGGCTGATCTTTTTGTGGACTCAGCTCCACTTACCCGCCCTCTCACCATAACAAGAACAAAGAAAATTACAGCACAGGAACAGGCCCTTCGGCCCTCCAAGCCTGCACTGACCATGCTGCCTGACTTAACTAAAACCCCCCTCTACTTCCGGGGACCATATCCCTCTATCCCCATCTCATTCATGTACTTGTCAAGACGCTCCTTAAAAGTCACCTTAATTCCTTTACTGTTCAAAAATTTATCTATCCTTGCCTTAAAAACATTCAATGAGGCAGCCTCAACTGCTTCACTGGGCAGGGAATTCCACAGGTTCACAACCCTTTGTGTGAAGAAGTTCCTCCTCAACTCAGTCCTAAATCTGCACCCCCTTATTTTGAGGCCATGCCCCCTAGTTCTAGTTGCTCCCGCCAGTGGAAACAACTTCCCTGCTTCTATCTTATCTATTCCCTTCATAATCTTATATGTTTCTATAAGATCTCCTCTCATTCTTGTGAATTCCAATGAGTATAGCCCCAGTCTACTCAGCCTCTCCTCATAAACCAACCCTCTCAACTCCTGAATCAACCTAAAACCGGACTCGATGGGCCGAATGGCCTCTTCTACACTGTAGAGATTCTATGATTCTACGAAGAACCTTTCTTATTTCAAGTTGTCGAAGTGTACAGAAATGCAGCAACCTTCCTGTCCCCCCTGGGGGCTGAAGCAGCTGACTACTCCAACTGTACATGCAGCAACCAAGAGACAGGAACTACTCCCATGACAGTTCTTGGCACACGGATTTATTAGTATATCATCCTGGCAGTACCCATTCTCTCTTCCATCTTCTTCTGTCGGGAAAAAGATACAAAAGTCTGAGGTCACGTACCAACTGACTCAAGAACAGCTTCTTCCCTGAAAAAGTCACAGACTTTTGAATGGACCAACCTCGCATTAAGTTGATCTTTCTCTACACCCTAGTTGTGACTGTAACACTACATTCTGCACTCTCTCCTTTCCTTCTCCCCTATGTACTCTATGAACAGTGTGCTTTGTTTTTACATCGCATGCAAGAAACAAAACTTTTAACGATATCCTTTTCACTATTTTCACTATAGGACAGCACGGTAGCACAGTGGTTAGCACTGCTGCTTCACAGCTCCAGGGATCTGGGTTCGATTCCCGGCTCGGGTCACTGTCTGTGTGGAGTCTGCACGTTCTCTCCGTGTCTGCGTGGGTTTCCTCCGGGTGCTCCGGTTTCCTCCCACAGTCCCAAGATGTGCGGGTTAGGTTGATTGGCCATGCTAAAAATTTGCCCCTTAGTGTCCTGGGATGCATAGGTTAGAGGGATTAGCGGGTAAAATATGTAGGGATATGGGGGTAGGGCCTGGGTGGGATTGCGGTCGGTGCAGACTCGATGGGCCGAATGGCCTCTTTCTGTACTGTAGGGTTTCTATGATCCCAAGACATAAAGTAAACTCATCTGAACTCGAAATGTCCGCTCTTTTGTCCCTCCTTACAGATGCTGCCAGACCTGCTGAGATTTTTCAGCATTTTCTCTTTTGGTTTCAGATTCCAGCATCCGCAGTAATTTGCTTTTATAAAGTAAACTTTATTTATTAGTCACAAGTAGGCTTACATTAACACTGCAATGAAGTTACTGTGAAAATCCCCTAGTCGCCACACTCCAGCGCCTGTTCGGGTACACTGAGGGAGAATTTAGCACAGCCAATGCACCCAACCAGCACGTCTTTCAGATCATGGGAGGAAACCGGGGCACCCGGAGGAAACCCACGCGGACACGGGGAGAACGTGCAAACTCCACACAGATAGTGACCCAAGCTGGGAATTGAACCTTGGTCCCTGGCGCTGTGAGACAGAGGTGCTAACCACTGTGCCACCACGTGACAATAAAATCAAATCAAAAATCACAGCCAGCCCACCAAGAGGAAGCTCAGATGACAGACTGCCCCTGAAAAGGAGAAATAAAACAAAAGAATGTCTGCCAATTCTTACCATCCAATGGCCATTTTCAAAATTATTCAAGGGGGAGAATTATACAAAGCAAAATGGCAAATTTCTTTTTAAAAATCAGCGTCAAGATGCTCTTTAAAAATTGCAATTAGTGTTAACAGCATTCTCCAATTAGACCTTTGCAAAAGAAATATCACAGTTTATGTAGACTTCAATCAGATATAGTTCTACGCCTGCACACCCATCAATAACTTCATCAAATCACAATCATCACCACCACCACCTCAGAGGAGAAACAAAACTGGAACAAATCAACAAAAACGGTTGCTAAAACGAACTGTGGGTTCGATTTTTAAAAAGGTCTTCCCTTCCCAAATCCCAGATACACAGTGCCCGTTTCTCGGCCTTTCCAACCCAGACACAGCCAAAAGGCAGGAGTGGAATAAGGCCTGTAACATTCTGCGATCCTCAACCTTGACTGGACTTTTAAATAACCATCTTCCAACATTTACAGCAGCTCCCCCAAAGATGACGCACCTTGTTTAGGTCTCTGGATTCCTCCTTCCCCAGCTCTGTTCCATTCTTAAGAGTCGATTCCCTCAGACGCAAGCCTGCTAAACAAAAGGGCCAAGAAAATCACCTTCAGTGGCTTGGGTGCAACTGCCTAGTTTGAAATAATCAAGTCTCACAACACCAGGTTAAAGTCCAGCAGGTTTACTTGGTATCACAAGCTTTCGGAGCGCTGCTCCTTCCTTCATCAGGTGAGTGGTGAGTGAAAGGTCGTGATTCCAAATAAACCTGTTGGACTTTAACCTGGTGTTGTGAGACCTCTCACTGTGCTTACCCCAGTCCAACGGCAGCATCTCCACATCATGAAATAATCAAATACGGGCAGAACGAGCAATAATAAACATGCTGCCATCAATGCCAAAGCCCAGAAAATCAAAAGGCCTTGCAATTGTGTGGACAAATATTTAACATAAGAACAGGAAATACCAGAAACACTCAACAAATCAAGCAGCATCTGCTTTTCCAGTCGTTGACATTGTATCAAAGGATTACAAGGATGTTACCGTGACTGGAAGGTTTGAATCATAAAGAGGGGCTGGATTGGCTGGGACTTTTTCCCCTTGAGCGTAGGAGGATGAGGGACAACTTTATAGAGGTTTATAAAATCACGAGGGGCACAGAAAAGGTGAATAGCCAAGGTCTTTCCCCCAGGGTAGGAGAGTCATCGAATCCCTACGGTGCAGAGGGGCCCACTGAGACTGTACCGACAACAATCCCACCCAGGCCGTTTCCTCGTCACCCCAGGTAGTAACCTCTGCTTGCTCCACTAACACTAAGGGGCAATTTACCACGGCCAATCCACCTAACCCACACATCTTTGGAGTGTGGAAAGAAACCGGAGCACCCGGAGGAAACCCACACAGACACGGGGAGAATGTGCAGACTCCACACAGACAGTCGCCCGAGGCCGGAATTGAACCCTGGCGCTGTGAGGCAGCAGGACTAACCACTGTGCCACCCGCAAAACTTGAGGGCAAAACTAGAGGACATAGGTTTACGGTGAGGGGGAGGGGGGGGGGATTTAAAAGGGACCTGAGGGGTAACATTTTCACACAGAGGGTAGTGCGTATATAGAATGAGTTGCCAGAGATGGTGGTAGAGGCGGATACAATTACATTAAAAAAAATATTTGGACAGGTACATGGATGGGAAAGGTTTAGAGGGATATGGCCTAACGCAGGCAAACAGGGCTAGTTCAGTTTAGAAAACCTAGTCGGCATGGACGAGTTGGGCCAAAGGGCCTGTTTCCATGCTGCATATCTCTGACTCAAACTGGTTAATAATTTTGAATAAAGTTCCTACATTAATGCCTCCATTAAAATGCTGCATTTTGTTTTTCAACAATTACCGTTAACATTTGAGCAGTAAATGCAGCAAAAGAAGCGAAAAGAAACAAAGTGGAGTCCAGCTCAAGTGAACCCAGTTGTCGGAGAAGCTTGGCCTTCAGTCTGGATCCTTCAAACCTTTCCACAATTATGGGATCACCTTGCTCGAATCAGAATCCCAGGATATCTGAAAATGGCAGATATCCCCATAGCTGGGCTTCTTTCAAAGTGGAGAGGATGTTTCCACTAGTGGGAGAGACCAGAACCCGAGGGCACAGCCTCCGAGTGAAGGGACAGCTCCTTTAAAACTGAGATGAGGGGGAATTTCTTCAGCCAGAGGGTGGTGAATCTGTGGAACTCTTTGCCGCAGAAGGCTGTGGAGGCCAGGTCATCGAATGTCTTTAAGACAGAGATAGATGGGTTCTTGATCAATAAGGGGACCAAGGGTGATGGGGAGAAGGCAGGAGAATGGGGATGAGAAAAATATCAGCCACGATTGAATGGCGGAGCAGAGTCAATGGGCCGAGTGGCCTAATACTGCTCCTATATCTTACGATCTTCCCAGCTCAACTGAATCCTGACCGTTTCTACATTGACATACTGCCACATTATTCTTGTTGCTAAGGGGGTGGACGCTGATTTCTCTGCACACTGCAACATTTTTCACTGTAATGACAATCTTGTTGAAGTACGTACACCCCCGGTACATGCCCACATTTGCAAAGGGTGGTGGGAGGGGGGGGTCCCCTTAGGAGCATGACGGACATTGCAAGGGAGTCATCCCAAAGGGAGAAATTTGAAAACCACGGCAGTAGTTGGTGAAAATTCCATGGCAGCAAGCCACTTATTGAGTTGCCAAGTGGTTAAGTTGCCGGATCTCTGGGGCTCCCCATCATGTACAGAAAAGCAAGCTTCAAAAACTTAGTCCGGCGAGATGCATTTCATGTTTTGACACTGCTTCTTCAGAGAGATGCCCAGGAGCTCAAGAACAGAAGGAATTCATTATATTGAAAAACATTTTCCCCCTCAAGTTTATCTCTGCTCCTCTCCTGACTCATGCTTACGCATTCCCAACAGCCCCTGGCCACTGGCCAACAACTCAGCAAACCGCCTGCTTTTCATGTGTGAACTCACAGTCTATGTCAGCAGGCATTTTGTCTTTTAAAAACATTTCTGCTCGAGATGTCAATAAGCCTGGCAAGGCCACAGTTACAGCACATCCCTCGTTTCCAAGACTCCTGTGGCGGGTCTTCCTCTGTACCGATGGATTTTAATGCAGGATGGCTTGGGGGGGTGGGGGGGGTAAGCAGCACAGGAACACAGCACTCAACGTCAATGTTTACCTGCCCCACAAGCCACATCCATCCCCATCATGTGGCTTGTGGGGCACGTAAACATGCCCCACATTCTTTCCTGCCTCCTGTGGCCAGAGAGGGGCAGCAGAGTGGTTTGCGCTGCTGCAGGGATCCTGGTTCAATTCCGGCTTGGGTCACTGTCTATGTGGAGTCTGCACGTTCTCCCCGTGTCTGCGTGGGTTTCCTCCGGGCGCTCCCACACTCCAAAGCTGTGCAGTTTAGGTGGATTGATTGGCCATGCTAAATTGCCCCTTAGTCTCCGAAGACATGTAGATTAGAGGCGTAAATACGCGGAGTTACTGGGATCGGGCCTGTGTGGGATGCTCTGTCGGAGAGTTGCTGCATACTCAACGGACCAAATGGCCTCCTTGTGCACTGTAGTGATTGTACGATTAGAGAGCATACTCCAAATATTAGTCAGGACTGAAGTTAGCAAACAATCCTATATGCCAAAGGTGGCAGAAGTTCCACACACTCGCAGAAGTGACACTTCCACGAATGTCAATTGATTCAAAGTCTAAACCAGAGAGTCATGGGTTTTTATTAATGCCACAAGAATCTGCACTTTATGTCTCTGCTCAGACTCTGTAGCAGGTACTTTAAGTTTTTAACCTATTGAACAAATACAAGTTACTCGCATGCACACAAATGCGTGCGAGTAACTTGTATTTGTATAGATTCAGGGAGCAAATATGGAAGGTTGAATGCCAAATTAATGACCGATTACCACATCTCCAAAGATGTGCGGGTTAGGTTGATTGGCCAGGTTAAAAATTGCCCCTTAGAGTCCTGAGATGCGTAGATTAGCGGGTAAATATGTGAGGGTAGGGCCTGGGTGGGATTGTGGTCGGTGCAGACTCGATGGGCCGAATGGCCTCCTTCTGCACTGTAGGGTTTCTATGATTTCTATGATCTGGTTCTTGATGCATTTTTAGGACATTAACATAATTAAAAATCATGACATTCCTCCCAATTGCAACAAGCTTCCCATCTTCAAAAATATGCAAATAATATATATTGCACCTAATTATTTTAAGCACCCATCATTCCCCCTGCCCACTGAACTGCTGCCCATTGAGACAAGACCATCAGACCTCATTCAGAAATTCTTCTTCCTGTCACAGGATATAGAGCAGCATAAATCTCGATAACCACAGATTAACACTCAGGAAGACCAGCAGGACAGATTGGAAACAGACAAGTGTGTGAAACTGCATTCATCAATATATGAAACACCGTGCGCCTTTCCCCCTTCCTCTCCTGAAGATACAGCTCAGTACTGGTTGATAATATTCATGCCATACAAGTGTCAGCCAGTGACGATCTCCAACATCTAACCATCTCCCTTGATATTCAGCAGCATACCCATCACTGAACCATCCCACCCTGACCCCCACTGTCAACATCCTAGGGGTTACCACTGAGCAGAAATTGAATTGGAATAACCGTATACTGTGGCTACAAGAGCAGGTCAGAGGCTGGGAATCCTGCGGGGAGTAATGCTCTGCCTGATTCCCCAAAGCCTTTCCACCATCTACAAGATACAAGTCAGGAGCGTGATGAAAGACTCCCCACTTGCCTGGATGGGTGCAGCTCCAACAACGCTCAAGAATCTCAACACCATCCAGGACAAAGCAGCCCCGCTTAATGGACACCCATCCACCCTAAACATTCATCCTTTCCACCACCAGCACACAGTGATAGCAGTGTGTGTTATATACAAAACGTACTCACCAAGCAATTCACCAACAATCCTTTGACAAAACCTTACAATCCCACCACTTCCATCATTTAGAAGGACAAGGGCAGCAGATACAGTGGTTAGCACTGCTGCCACAGCACCAGGGATCCGATCCAGGTTCGATTCCCAGTTTGGGTCATTGTCTGTGTGGAGTCTGCATGTTCTCCCCGTGTCTGCGTGGGTTTCCTCCGGGTACTCCAGTTTCCTCCCACAGTCAGAAAGACGTGCGGGCTAGGGTGCATTGGCCGTGCTAAATTCTCCCTCAGTGTTACCCGAACAGGCGCCGGAGTGTGGCAACTAGGGGATTTTCACAGTAACTTCATTGCAGTGTTAATATAAGCCTACTCATGACAATAATAAACAAACTTATAAACCTGGGAACATCTCCACCTGCAAGTTCCCCTCCAAGTCACTCACCATCCTGACTTGGAAATATATCGCCGTTCCTTCACTGTCACTGGGTCAAAATCCTGGAACTCCCTCCCTAACAGCACTGTGGGTGTACCTACACCACGTGGACTGCAGTGGTTCAAAATGGCAGCTCTCCACTACCTTCTCAAGGATGCTTAAGGGTGGGGAATAAATGCTGGCCTAGCCCGCAATGCCAACATCCCAGAAACAAATAGAAAAATACTCCCGAGGTTTTGGATACAGCGTTCGAGTATTTTTCCAACTTGCCATTATCCTTGACCACGTGGCGTGAGAAAGAGAACATCCAATCCTATCCTGGCCCAGTTTGCAGACACTGGATGGTTACCAGAAGAATTCAGAGCTTCACTATCTCCCCTCCCGACTCTCAGTCAAATGTAACATCCCCACCAACAATCTGGATTAGACAGCTCGCTCAGAACAGATTAAATGCTAAAACTAGCTAGCTGGTGCTTCAGTATCGCAAAGATATAATGAGGATATGGCATTCGCATTGTGCTAATGTTCAACTTTCCCCTGAAGGTTGTCAGTCATCATACGAAATCTGTGACTATCAGAACAGAAGGAAGACAAAAACCTTAAGGTCATCGACCTGAATCATTAACTCCATTTCTTTCCACAGACGCTGCCCGACCTGCTGAGCTTTTCCAGTAGATTTCGTTTGTATTTCAAAGTTTCAGCATCTGTGCTATTGCACTTTTATATAAAATCTATAGTGTTCATTCTTGGCATTCACTTATTCTTGAAGTGCAATTAAAAAGCAATTCTACAACAGCAAACACACAACATCCGCTCAGGCTGATTCCAGTTCCTTTCAGAAAATTACCAGTCGGCTTAACTCGGACAGGAAACAATGCTTTCTATCTTCAAACACACCTCTCTCAAAACCGTGCAGTAACAAGCATCAGCTCAACAAAGAGCTTGCACGGGTTTATTATTGTCACATGTATTAATGTACTGTGAAAAGTATTATTTCTTGCGTGCTATACAGACAAAGCATATCGTTCAGAGAGAAGGAAAGGAGAGAGTGTAGAATGTGTTACAGTTATAGCTCGGGTATAGAGGAAGGTCAATGTCATGTCAAAGCCCCGGGATGCGTAAATTAGAGAGATTAGTGGGTAAATATGAGGGTTAGAGGATTAGCAGGTAAATATGTAGGGATACGGGGATAGGGCCTGGGTGGGATTGTTGTCGGTGCAGACTCGATGGGCCAACTGGTCTCTTTCTGCACTGTAGGGTTTCTAAGTCGGCTTTGGGTGGCACAGTGGTTAGCGGTGCTGCCTCACCGCGCCAGGGACCCTGGTTCAATTCCCGGCTTGGGTCACTGTGTGGAGTCTGCACGTTCTCCCCGTGTCTATGCGTGCGTTTCCTCCGGGTGCTCCGGTTTCCTCCCACACTCCAAAGATGTGCGGGTTAGGTTGATTGGCCGTGCTAAATTGCCCCTCGGTGTCAGGGGGACTAGCAAGGGTAAATACAGAGGCATACAGGGATAGGGCCTGGGTGGGACTGTCGTCGGTGCAGGCTTGATGGGCTGAATGGCCTCCTTCTGCACTGTAGGGATTCTATGATCCTAAGTCAAGTGGACCAACAGCAAACTAACTGAAAATATAAAGCTCTGTGCTCCAACTCGATTTTCAAGTTTGCTGATGACACCACCGTAGTGGGTCGGATCTCAAACAAGGGCGAGACGAGACAGGAAAGATAGAGAATCTGGTGAACTGGTGCGGCAACAATAATCTCTCCCTCAATGTCAACAAGACGAAGGAGATTGTCATCGACTTCAGGAAGCATAAAGGAGAACATGCCCGTCTACATCAATGGGGATGAAGTAGAAATGATCGAGAGCTTTAGGTTTTTAGGTGTCCAGATCACCAACCTGTCTTGGTCACTCCTTGAGGACACTATAGTTAAGAAAGCCCACCAACACCTCTACTTTCTCAGAAGACTAAGGAAGTTTGACATGTCTGCAAATGACTCCCACCAATTTTTACAGATGGACCATAGAAAGCATCCTTTCTGGTTGTATCACAGCTCGGTATGACTCCTGCCCTGTCCAAGACCACAAGAAATGACAACAGGTCGAAGCTCAGCCCATCACTCAAACCAGCCTCCCATCCATTGACTCTGTCTACACTTCCTGCTGCCTCAGCAAAGCAGTAAGCTTAATCAAGGACCCCGGACATTCTCTCTTCCATCTTCTTCCGTTGGGAAAAGGAGGACATGTGCCAACTGACTCAAGAATTGCTTCTTCCCTACTGCCATCAGACTTTTGAATGGATCTACCTTGCATTAAGTTGATCTTTCTCTACACCCTAGCTATGACTGTAACATTACATAAGAACATAAGAAATAGGAGCAGGAGTAGGCCATCTAGCCCCTCGAGCCTGCTCCGCCATTCAATAAGATCATGGCTGATCTGATAGTGGTTTAGTTCCACTTACCCGCCCGCTCCCCATAACCCTTAATTCCCTTATTGATCAGAAATCTATGTACCTGTGACTTAAACATATTTAACGAGGTAGCCTCCACTGCTTCAATGGGCAGAGAATTCCAGAGATTCCCTACCCTCTGAGAGAAGAAGTTCCTCCTCAACTCTGTCCTAAACTGACTCCCCCTTATTTTGAGGCTGTGTCCTCTAGTTCTTGTTTCCTTTCTAAGTGGAACGAATCTCTCTGCCTCTACCCTGGCTAGCCCCTTCATTATCTTATATGTCTCTATAAGATCTCCCCTCAGCCTTCTAAACTCCAACGGGTACAGGCCCAATCTACTCAATCTCTCCTCATAAGCTAATCCTCTCATCTCCGGTACCAACCTGGTGAACCTTCTCTGTACTCCCTCCAAGGCCAACATATCCTTCTGCAAATAAGGGGACCAAAACTGCACACAGTACTCTAGTTGCGGCCTCACCAGTACTTTGTACAGTTGCAGCAAGACCTCCCTGCTTTTATATTCTATCCCCCTCGCGATAAAGGCCAACATTCCATTTGCCGCCTTGATTACCTGCTGCACCTGCAGACTGAGTTTTTGTGATTCATGCACAAGGACCCCCAGGGCCCTCTGCACAGTAGCATGTTGTAATTTTTCACTATTTAAATAATAGTCCATTTTACTATTATTCCTTCCAAAGAGGATAACCTCTCAATTGTCAGCGTTATACTCCACCTGCCTCTCTCCTTTCTGCACATTCTGCATTCTTACGTTCTGCACTCTCTCCTTTCCTTCTCTATGAATGGTATGCTTTGTCTGTATAGCGCGCAAGAAACAATACTTTTCACTGTATACCAACACATGTTACAATAATAAATCAAATCATGTGTACCAGGTTTGTATTCTCAGCCCCTTTACAGAAGTGAGATATGAACAATTTACGCAAGCCATGAGAAGCAGCTGAACAGTTTTCACCTCCAGTGCCTCAGACATCTCCCGGCAAGATTAAAAAGCCAAGTACTGAAGTTCACGCAGGGAACCCCAGCACATTTTCCCTCGAGTGAGTGGCGACTCCATTAGCTGGGTCACGTGAGCTGAACGGCAGCCCCAAAGTCACGCTTTATGACGAGCTTGCCATCGGCAGACACCAACAGTTAAAGTTTATTAGTCACAAGTAAGGCTTACGTTAACACTGCAATGAAGTTACTGTGAAATTCCCCCAGTCGCCACACTCCGGCACCTGTTCAGGTCAATGCACCCTAACCAGCACATCTTTCAGAATGTGGGAGGAAACCGGAGCACCCGGAGGAAACCCACGCTGACACAGGGAGAACGTGCAAACTCCACACAGGCAGTGACCCAAGCCGGGAACCAAACCCGGATCCCTGGCGCTGTGAAGCAGCAGTGCTAACCACTGTGCTACCGTGCCGCCCCTAACAGGTCACCCACATCTACAACACAAGGATTCCGTAAGCAAGACTTCAATTTGACCATAAACAGAATCAATGCACGAGACGTCCTCACTGTTGGTCGGAGTGCCTGGAGACAGAAGGGACAAGGAAAAAGCACAGGACAAAAGAAATGACCAGATGGCGAAAGGAGAGGCCAGTGGAGGAAAAATACATCAGTCAACCTCAGCCAAGCACTACTGGGGCTTCCACTCACTTAACAACCTCGAAATCCGCAACAATGTTCAACACAGAAGAGATATACGCTCTCGGTGCAAGTCCATTATCTCCTGAGACAAAGGAATACCATTAAGATACTAGCCCTGAGAAATGGCATTATCCAAGTCCAATACTTTGCGCAGGTAGATGGAGCAGAGAGGTCCTAGTTACACTGAGACGGCACATCCAAACTGCATAAACTATGCTTTTTGTTTGACCAAGGCCTGCCTCACTCGCCTTGTTAAGGCCACAGCCTAATGAGGAACTGAGCCAGAAATCTGAAAAAATGCCAGCCTTCCCCTTGATCAGTGCCAAATTAGCTGGCTTCAGTCAGGAAGGCATGAGGTGCCTCAGCACTATGGCGCTAGTAAGCAGGTTTTATGAAAATCAGCCAGAGTTCATTCTCTTGATCAGTGTCTTCATAAGAGAGTCTGGCTGCGGGTTACACCATCTGATTTGAGCTATTCCACTGCAGGCAGCACTGAGCTGAAGCAGGGACGGAAAGCTGCGTGATCATCTTCCTCCTGGAATGCTGCTTTCCACTAATTAGGATTGAATCTTGGACCTTCCTGGGTTCATTCCATTCAGCAGTATCCAGTGGAGAAGTCCCATCGCAGGAGCGTTAAAGGATAAAACGCCGTGCGCACTCGGTGTATGGAAGGATTGGAAAAACATTGCGTGGGGATCAAGTCCCAGCTGCTGCTCTGCATCTTGTTAGCAGCTTGTTTAGGAGAGCCGGTCCTCTCAGCTGGGAAATCCTGCTCATGGCACTTGGGAAACGTAAAAAAGAGAAAAACAAAAAAATGAGGAGAGCTGGAGGCACTGGACAGAGTCGCAGCAAGGATGAACGTGGGCCAACTGACAGACATGTGGATGCCACTGAACTCACATGGCACTGTCTGCCCTCCACATGCACTTGCTTACTAAGCCATTTCCAAACACACTTTGGGTATAGCTCCCTTGGTGATCTGGCATCACCCACTGCATGATGTGGAGATGTCGGCGTTGGACTGGGGTAAACACAGTAAGAAGTCTCTCAACACCAAGGTTAAAGTCCAACAGGTTTATATGGTAGCACGAGCTTTCAAGAGTGTCACTCCTCCTTCAGGTGAAGGAGTGGTGACACTCCGAAAGCTTCTGCGACCAAATAAACCTGTTGGGACTTGAACCTGGTGTTGCGAGGCTTCTTACTGCGATCGTCCAGTGCAGCCATCGTCCACTAAAACCAGAAGATGGTGGGTTCGATTCCCCTTTGGTGTCCAAGGTCCATAATCTCTCAGTGGCAATTTGACTGTCGCAATTAATTCTGGGAGAGAGAAGCCGGAACAAATCAACTCAAGCCCCCACTCTTGATCATTATTCCGGGGGGTGGGGGGGGGGCATGGATACTTCTGAGCAATGACAGGATTGGACAATGCCCCACAGTAGAATCAGTTTGCTGACACTAAGATCAGACACTTGTTCGTTTGAGCTCAGACATAATGTCACTCAATAAAGGTCAGTATATCCAGTACACTGAAGGACAATTGGAATAATAGTCTGCGACAATTTTGCTTTGGTCTAAAAGCAAATTACTGCAGATGCTGAGATCTGAAACCAGAAGAGAAAATGCTGGAAAATCTCAGCAGGTCTGACAGCATCTGTGGGGACAGAATAGAGCCGTCTAGACTCGAAACATTGGCTCTATTTTCTCTCCCCACAGATGCTGTCAGACCTGCTGAGATTTTCCAGCATTTTCTGTTTTTATAACTCTGTACACCACTGCCCCTTGGTTGTGATGTGGCCTGGTCCAGCACTACTGTCTGCTCTCGCCCAGGACCGTTCACTATGTTAGCTGTCAACAATCTGAAAATCCAGATGTGGAAAACTGCATTGCTAAGTAGTGAACAAAATACAAGTTATCAGTGAACAAATCGGCATTACTGGCAACATCCGTAGAGCAAGAAACAGTTTATATTTCGAGTCCATGTGACTCTTCGACAGACACGAAACATTTACTCTGTTCCTCTCTCCACAGATGCCGCCAGAACCGCTAAGTTTTTCCAGCACTTTTTGGTTTATTTCAGATTTCCAGCTTCTGCAATGTTTAACTTCCATTATGACATGCATTACTGACGGGCATTATCGCTTGGACATTTGATCTCAAAATACATTCGTACAGTGAATGCATGTGAACTGCAGCCTTTTAGTGTATTTGTTGGTAAAACAAACAAGTGTGCCAGTTTTTTTGGGGGATCAGGAAGTCCTTTAATTCAAATATAAAGGCAAAATAGTGCGGATTCCTGAATCTGAAACAATAACAGAAAATGCTGGAAAATCTCAGCGGGTCTGACAGCATCTGTGGAGAGAGAATAGAGCCAACGTTTGGAGCCTGGATGACCCTTCGCCAGAGCGCTTTAATTCCTTGGATTCTAAACAGTGAGAAGTATTTGTTCAGTAAACGGGCGGATGGAGTATATTTACCTGCATTGTGAGGATATTAGAACTTCTACTAAAATTACTGTTAAATGGTGTCACTGTAATGCGGCTAGTCAGTGATTTCTATTAGACATCAAACCAAAAGGAGAACGTCCAAAAGCAAATCAACACCTCCTGAATCAAAAAAACACAACTGCTCCAAAATGACGGACTGGTTCAGAGAGCCAACAATGTTCCCTTGGCAACCTGCACTTATTCACCATCATTCACTTCAAAGCTAGCTCCCGTTCCAAGAGTCAGTCAGCGCAGGAAAACCTCATCTGGATTGGTGAGTCATCTTTCCAGCCTCAAGCAACCAAAGCTCGTCACTGACAAGAGTGGAACAACAGCTGAACTCAGGAATCTCTGAGGACTGGGAAGAAACCAGTTCGGAACTTTACCTTCCCCTAAATTTACGGAAACATTCAGCTGCCATTCGTTTTGGCAAACCAACTAAACCCAATTAGACAAACTGCGGGGCTAAGCTTGCCTGAAGCAAGTGGTTACTCACACTCGACTGCTCATTAACATTTCAACAGGTGCGGTGGAAAGGAGACAGAAAACAAATTAATACTGCTTGCATTCCCATGCATCCACTCAAACCTGCCTACGTACTTTATCCTGTCCACCCACAACACAGCTCCAACAGGGGAGCTGCAAAACAGAGAGTAACTCACCTCCTGACTCCCCAAATCCCGTACACCATCTACAAGGCGCAAGTCAGGACTGTGATGGAATACTCCCACTGAATGGGTGCAGCTCTAACACTCAAGAAGCTCATCATCTAGGACAAAGCAGCCCACTTGATTGGCACCCATCCACCACCTTCAACATTCACTCCCTCCACCATCGACACACAGTGGCAGCAGTGTCCATATGCAAGCAGTGTTGCACAGTGGTTAGTACAGCTGCTCCATAGCGCCAGGGGCCCGGATTCAATTCCTGCCTTGGGTGAATGCGTGGAGTTTGCACGTTGTCCGTGTGACTGCGTGCGGTCCCTCTGGAAGCTCCGGTTTCCCCTCGGTCAAGATGCCCAGGTTAGGTGGATTGGCCATGATCAATGCGCAGCTTTACGGGGGTAGGACAGGGGAGTGGGCCTAGGTAGAGTGCTCTTTGAGGGTCAGTGGAGGCTCAATGGGCCAAGTGGCCTCCTTCTGCATTGTAGGGATTCTATGGATGCACTGCAGTAACTTGCCAAGGCTCCCAATGCACCTTCCAAACCCACAACAACCTCTACCAACTGAAGGGCAAGGGCAGTAGACGCATGGTTACATCACCAACTGTAAATTCCCCTCCAGGTCATCCAGACTTGGAAATATATCACTGCTCATTCACTGTCGCTGGGTCAAAATCCTGGAACAAACTCCCTCCCTAACAGCACTGTGGATGTACCTACATGATGTGGAGATGCCGGCGTTGGACTGGGGTAAACACAGTAAGAGTTTTAACAACACCAGGTTAAAGTCCAACAGGTTTATTTGGTAGCAAATACCATTAGCTTTCGGAGCCCTGCTCCTTCGTCAGATGGAGTGGATGTACCTTGTGATGTACCTACATCACAGACTGCAGAGGTTCAAGGAGGCAGCTCACCACCACCTTCTCAAGGGGCAATTAGGGATCAGTAATAAATGCTGGCCTTCTTTCACCATAGCAACTCTCTCATCCAATAGGGCACTGGGATTAAGCCAAGATAAAGGCAAATGACTGCGGATGCTGGAATATGAAAAAAAACCCAGCAAAATGCTGGAAAATGCTCAGTAGGTCTGGCAGCATCTGTGGAGAGAGGAAATAGAGTTAACATTTTGAGTCCGTATGACAGTGATATGGACTCGAAACATTAACTCTGTTTCTCTCTCCACAGATGCTGCCAGACCTGCAGAGTTCTGTCAGCATTTTTCTGTTTTTGTTACTGAGATTAACCCAATCTGATTATTTGCAAGTTGTGTCACAGCATTACCGGAAGATGATCACAATCACCTGGGGGTAGATGGAGGCCATTCAGCCCATCAAGCCTGCACCGACAACAATCCCACCCAGGCCCCATCCCCACACATTTACCCTGATACTTGGGAGCAATTTAGCACGGCCCACAAATCTTTGGAGCGTGGGAGGAAACCGGAGCATCCCGAGGAAACCCATGCAGACACGGGGAGAATGTGCAAACTCCACAAGCTAGTGCTCAGTGAGCACGACAATAATGTGAACCGAGTGGGCAATGAGGAGGATAATTATAGGAATGAGGCCTTTTTGAGGGAGTGCATGTTTTGTGGCGGGCAAAATGAAATCACAATGAGCAGAAATTTCAGTTGTCGAAGGAGTTATCCATCCCGGCCAGGAAAACAGCAAACCCCTTAGAACGATGCCCACGTCAAGCCAACATTTCACATTGGTAAGGCCAGATTGGCCGAACCAGTTGCCGACCATGCCAACCAAAGCAGACATAGACCACAGGAGCACAAAATCATGCAACACTGGGCATTTTTCAACATAAAGTTCCAGCCTCATTCTTACTACATAGAAAAGAGGCCCTTCAGCCCATCGTGCCTGTGCCAGCCATCAAGCACCTATATATTCTCATTGCATTTTCCAGCACTTGGTCCGTGGCTATGGTGTTTCAAGTGCTGCTTAAATGTTCTGAGGGTTCCCGCCTCAACCACCCTTTCAGGCAGTGAGTTCCAGATTCCCACTACCCTCTGGGTGGAAAAGCTTTTCCTCAAATCCCCCCCGCCCCCCAAATCTCCTGCCCCTTACCTTAAATCTATGCTCTGACCTCTCAAGGTCAGACCATTGTAAGACATGAACAAATTGAATAAAGACATTTTCCCCACACGTTTACCGATCTACTGTGCTTTCACACGACGTTTGAATCTGGTTTTTGATGTGATCCACGCCGGGTTACACAGAGACCCGCTTCACGTGGGAATCGAGTTTCCTCGGCTCTCTCAAAATTTCGTTTAACACAAACTGGTTGGTAGATTCCCTGGGATTCGACTCATTGAGTCTTTACTGGAGCATTATCACAAATAATTTATTTTTGGGTGAAGAAAATGCGATAATTCTGGCCAAATCTTCTGAAACACCACGCACTCCAGGCGTACGTGTCCCTGCTGATCAGAACTACACCAACAGTAACTTGTAAAACAGAAAAATGTCCCCAAGGAGCTCTTAAAACAAGAGCCTGATTTGAAACATAGAAAATAGAAGCAGGAGGAGGCCATTCGGCCCTTCCTGCTTGCTCCACCATTCATTTTGATCATGGCTGATCAAATTCAATATCCTGATCCTGCCTCCTCTCCCCCCCCCCCCCCCCCCCGCCCCCCCCATATCCATAGATCCCTTTAGCCCCAAGAGCTACGTATAATTTCTTCTTGAAAATACACTTTTTGCCTACTTTCTGTGGTAGTGAATTCCACAGATTCACCACTCGCTGGGTGAAGAAATTTCTCCTCAGCTCAGTCCTAAATGGTTTACCCCTTATCCTCAAGCTATATCCCCTGGTTGCGAACTCCCCCACCATCGGGAACATTCTTTGAATCTACCCTGTCTAACCCTGTTAGAATTTTATCAGTTCCACAAGATCCCCAAGCAGATATGTTTCAATGGAAGGGTCCGGAAGGGACCTGATGGGGCCCCCAGCAAGTTGGGAAAAGGTGATTGGAGAATCCTGTCCGTGCCAGGAGTGACAGAAAGCTGTTTAGCCTTGCTCACCCTAAATCAAGGCAAAGGAGGACCAAGTCTTCACGAGAGCTGCTCTACGCTGATGCTGCAGTAACAGTCCTCAATGAGGGACATAGTCAGCAGCAAATGGGCTGATTCTCTCTCACCTGTAGTGGTTTGACCATCAGGAAGACTAACGTCACAGTCCAGCAAGACAAAATGACACTGGAGGTTGTCGATAGCTTCAAATTTCCAAGCTCCACAATCACCAGCAATCTGCCACTTGACGCTGAAAACAACACACACACATCGCAAAAGCTGCAGCTGATTTGTCAAGTTCAGTGAGAGTGTGGGGAACAACAGCAACCTGACTGAGAACTCCAAACTGTGAATTATCAAGCCTGCATCATCAGCGCGTTCCTCTACAGTGGTGAGAGACCCGAACGACAGATAACGGTCAGGAGAAAAGGCCGTACAGTTTCCACCTTCGCCGTCTCAGACATCTCCTGGCCGGACAAGGTCATTATCATAGAGGTGCTGGAGGGTGCTAACTCCATCCGCATACACTCATTGCCAAGTCAACGACATCTGCGCTGGTTCAGCCTTTTTCATCCGACGGATGACGGCCAAAAAGCCTAAGACCTTCTGGTGAACCAGCCGCTGGATAACGGCCAGCAGGGTGTCCACATCTGCACCAGGGCACCTACAAGGTATGAAGATGGTGGACCGGCATTGACAAATGGGAGACAGTCGCTGCTGGCCATCGCCTCTGGAGACTGACTGTTTGGAAGAGACGAGCAGAAACAAAGCGCTCATCTGGCTGAGAGGAGATCCCAGAGGAAACAGAGCAGCGAATCGTGCTCCTTCTCAGCCCACTGTCCTCCTCTGCAGTAAATCCAGCTGAGACGGCCATTGCCAGAGTGGGACACCCGAGTCCCAGCAGGGGATGCTTCACACGGCATTGATGGCACAAACCATCCAAATGCTGTTCATTCTACAAGCACTGCTGGATTGAGGTGTGAACAGCCCCGGGGCGATAAAGCCATCGCCCATACCATACTCCCACTCCAGGCAACAGTTCCCATCACCTGTGCTGATGAGCCACACCATACAGAATGGCTTTTGTCACTTGACATTAAGCAGCACTTTGGGGACTGGAAGGTGACTAACCAGAATCAACAAACCCAGTCTTGCAAACTAACAGGCCTTCATGTACAAGTTGCTTTTAAACAGCTTTCATGTTAGTGCCACAGGTCTTCTACAGTAGCACCCACACCCGAATAATCTGATGTGGAGTTGACGGCATTGGATTGGGGTGGGCACAGTAAGTAGTCTCACAACACCAGGTTAAAGTCCAACAGGTTTATTTGGTAGCACAAGCTTTCAGAGCATTGTCCCTGGTGAAGCGCTTTAACCTGTTGTGAGACTACTTACTGAATAATCTGTGTGGAAAACCTGAATATTATTGCACTGTGATGATTTTAAAATGTCTGCAATGTCCTTTCAGATCCCTTGCGAATAAGGTATATTTTTGCAACAAAAAATATTTCAGAGCAATTCACAAAAGGCAGTAGCTGAGAAAGGCCATTTCACTTTGCTTTTGCAGACTGAATGCAAAGGCACAAAACCTGTGGCACCAGCAGCCCATTCTGACCAATGTCACAACCTCCCATATAGCAACATGTTGACTTGTCACAGGAACATTCTCAGACAATGACATCGAGCCACACAAGCAGATATTAGGGCAGGAGACACAAAGCCAGGTCATAGAAACTAGGAGTGGGAGTCAGCCATTCAGGCTTGCAAGTCTGCGCCGCCATTGAATTTTTTTTTATTCATTCGAGGGACATGGGCATCGCTGGCTGGGCCAGCATTTATTGCCCATCCCTGAGGGCAGTTGAGAGTCAACCACATTGCTGTGGGTCTGGAGTCACATGTAGGCCAGACCAGGTAAGGACGGCAGATTTCCTTCCCTAAAAGGCATTAGTGAACCAGATGGGTTTTTCTGACAATCAACAACGATTTCATTAATTCCAGATTTTATTTTATTGAATTCAAATTCCACCACCTGCCGTGGTGGGATTCGAACCTGGGTCCCCAGAACATTAGCTGAGTTTCTGAATTAGTCTAGCGATAATACCACTGGGCCATCGTCTCATGTGATCAAGGCTGATCCCTACCTCAACACCGCACTCCCGCTCTCCTCCCACACCCCCGACACTTTGAATCTAGAAATCTGTTTCCTTTTTAAATATATTCAGTGACTTGGCCTCCACAGCTTTCTGTGGGAGAGAATTCCACATGCTCACCACCCTCATCTCAGTCCTAAATAGTATCTTGAGATACTTGTGACCCCTTGCGCTAGAACCCCTCCCCAACCAGAGAGTTAGAGGATAGCTTTAAAGAGAGTATTAAAAATAGGAAATGGTGAGTTTCGGAGAGGAAATTCCAATGCAATTAGTAATTCCAGAGTTAAGCAGCTGTAGGTAAGGACACTAAAGGCAGAGTGATGAAAATCAGGACTGCAGGAGACAGGAGCTATCGTAGCGTACAGGAGCCAGGATGTTCACAGGCCTGGAGGAGACTGTAAAAATTCTGAGCTGCTGTGTAGCAAGAAAGCAGGATCAGAACACAATTCCACCAAGGCATAGATAAATATAGATTACAGACTCTGAAAATGTGAGTTAATGACACTGGACTCTTTTACTTCATTCACTGGATGTGAAAATCGCTGGCAAGGCCAGCATCTACTGCCTATCGCTAAATGCCCTCAGGAACCCATTATTGAAAAAAAGAGAAACTGCGGATTATTGGTCACAGCGAAATGCTGCCAGCACAGACCGGAATACTGATAAATGACCCCTACCTAAACCTTTCCTCTTGCACTCACTGATGGACCCACTATAGAATTCCAGTATTTTATATACGTGTATGCAGTTTTAACTTCCATTTACATATACAGCATTGGGAAAGATCAGGAACCACATACAAGCTGTGTGTTCATCTTCAGTGCTGCCACGGAGAACAGCAAAGTGATTCAGAACAGTTCCTTCTGTGATGAACATGTACTGTGCCTCTGAGAAAGAATCATAGAATCCCTACCGTGCAGAAGGAGGCCATTCGGCCCAGGTTTGCACCAACCACAATCCCACCCAGACCCTATCACCATGCATTTACCCTAGCGAGTCCCCCCGACACTAAGGGGCAATTTAGCACGGCCAATCCACCTAACCCGCACATCTTTGGACTGTGGGAGGAAACCCACGCAGACACGGGGAGAATGTGTAAACTCCACACAGACAGCGACCCGAGACCGGAATTGAACCCGGGTCCTGCTCAGACCGAGTGATAAAGCAAGGGGTAGCAGCAACTGCTGTATATTCTCAACTGTCGAGTGAGGGCAGTGAATGCAGCCTCAGGTGACGCACATGGGATCCACTATCTCAGCACGACAGATATCCCCAGGTGCCTGGCCAATCTCTCAACCAACATCGCAAACAGATTTGCCCCCAGTGTGGTCTCCTCTACACTGAGCAGACTAAGCACAGATTGGGTGACTACTTTGCGGAACACCTCCACTCAGTCCACAAGCCATGACCCCAACCTTCCTGTCACTGCCATTTTAACTCAGCATGTTGCCCTCATGCCCCATCTGTATGGAGTTTGCACATTCTCCCCGTGTCTGCGTGGGTTTCCTCCCACAGTCCAAAGATTAGGTGGATTGAGCATGCTAAATTGCCCCTTAGCGTCCAAAGATGTGTAAGTTAGGGGGAATTAGTGGGGTGAAATACATGGGGTCAGTGGGTGGGCCTGGGTAAGATGCTCTTTCAGAGTGTTGGTACAGAGGCGATGGGCCAAATGAAAGAGCAACATCTTCCGATTAGGCACGTTACAGCCGTCAGGACTCAACACTGGGTTTGACAGCTTTAGACTGTGACCTTTCCCCTCCATCTTAATCCCTTTTGTTCGAATCCCATACATTTTTTGTCTCAATGCAAACTCTCGCCCCCGCACCCCCTCCCCCCCCCCCCCCCCCACCCTCCCCCCCCTACACCAGGTCATCTGTCTCTTGTTCTTACGTTTTCTACATTTTTGAAGCAATCTCTCCCAGCCACAGTTGAACGTCCAACAGATTTGCCCTCTCTTTAGTTCTGAAGAATCAGACTCAAAATGTTAACTCTTGTTTTCTCCCCCTGCAGATGCTGCCGGACCTGCTGAGTTTTTCCAGCATTCTCTGCTGTGTGTCTGGCCACCGTCGCATTGGAGTGTGTGGGGGCTTCCTGCGCGGAAATTGGCTGCTGCGCTCCCTACAGCAGCGACTACATTTCAAAAAGTATTTCATTGGCAGCAAAGCATTTTGAGATGTTCTGAGATTGCGAAAGGTGCTTTAGGACTGCACTCTCTCTCTTTCAACCCTGATTATACTGAGGGGGAAATGCACACTGTGCTGGCAGTGAAACTTCACTCTCACAATTTAATGTAGGCATACAGGCTTGAGATGTACAGGGTAGGAGAGCTGGAAATACAGATACATGAGTCATTACAGGTAGCAAGGAGAGTCTATAAGACCACAGAGTGTCGAAACAAAACACTGGGGTTGATTCGTAGAAAGGAGGAAATGTTAAGCTTATCAAGAACCTTGGTTAGACCACATGTGGAGCACTGTCTGCAGTTCTGATCTTCACATTAAAACATTGGCCATTGAACCAATGACAGAGATGCAAAAAACGTTCACAGAAGCATTAGCAAAATTGAGAAAATGAGGCTACCAAGAAAGATTGACAAGATGGAGCAAATCCAGCTTTGACAAAGGGTCATCTGGACTCGAAACGTCAGCTCTTTTCTCTCCTTACAGATGCTGCCAGACCCGCTGAGATTTTCCAGCATTTTCTCTTTTGGTTGACTAGATGGAGAATGGCTCCTCCTTTCTATGTTCTATCATCAATCGAGGGATTGAGTTCAGGAGTCGGGAGATAATGATGCAGCTTTATAAGACTCTCGTCAGACCCCACTTGGAGTACTGTGCTCAGTTCTGGTCGCCTCATTACAGGTAGGATGTGGAAAAGATTGAAAGGGTGCAGAGAAGATTTACAAGGATGTTGCCTGGATTGGTTGGCATGCCTTATGAGGCTAGGCTGAGGGAGCTCGGTCTTTTCTCCTTGGAGAGACGAAGGATGAGAGGTGACCTGATAGAGGTGTACAAGATGTTGAGAGGTATAGATCGGGTGGATTCTCGGAGGCATTTTCCCAGGGCTGAAATGGCTGCTACGAGAGGACGCAGGTTTAAGGTGCTGGGGAGTAGGTACAGAGGAGATGTCAGGGGTAAGTTTTTCACTCAGAGGGTAGTGGGTGAGTGGAATCGGTTGCCGTCAGTGATGGTGGAGGCAAATTTGATAGGGTCTTTTAAGAGACTTCTGGATGAGTACATGGGACTGAATAGGATTGAGGGTTATAGGTAAGCCTATATATAAGCCTAGGTAGGTAGGGACATGACCGGCGCAACTTGTGGGCCGAAGGGCCTGTTTGTGCTGTATTTTTTCTATGTTCTAAAAAGATGCTCAGAGGAGACCCTGAAAAAAGCTTTTTAAAATTACGAAGGAGCTCAACAGGGGAGACGATGGCCTAGTGGTATTATCACGAGACTATTAATCCAGAAATTCAGCTAATGTTCTGGGGGTCTGGGTTCGATCCCACCAGGGCAGATGGTGGAATTTGAATTCAATGTTTAAAAATCTGGAATTAAGAATCTACCGATAACCGTAAAACCATTGTCAATTGTCAGAACAAATCTGGTTCACCAATGTCCTTTAGGGAAGGAAATCTGCCATCCTTACCCCAGTCTGGCCTACATGTGACTCCAGAGCCACAGCAATGTGGTCGACTCAACTGCCCTCTGAAATGGCCAAGCGAGACACCCAGTTCAAGGGTAATTAGGGATGGGCAATAAATGCTGGCTGGCCTGTTAGCAATGCCCATGTCACACGAATGAATAAAACAGGGTGGATATCATAGAAATCATAGAAACCCTACAGTACAGAAAGAGGCCATTCGGCCCATCGAGTCTGCACCGACCACAATCCCACCCAGGCCCCACCCCCATATCCCCACATATTTTACCCACTAATCCCTCTAACCTACTCACCTCAGGACATTAAGGGGCAATTTTTACCATGGCCAATCAACCTAACCCGCTGTGGGAGGAAACCGGAGCACCCGGAGGAAACCCACACAGACACGAGGAGAACGTGCAAACTCCACACAGACAGTGACCCAAGCCGGGAATCGAACCCAGGTCCCTGGAGCTGTGAAGCAGCAGTGCTAACCACTGTGCTACCGTGCCGTAGCACGGATTGTTTCCACTTGCTAATGAATGCAAACAAAACGGCATGAATACCAGATTGTCACGAATACTGCAAAAATAATCCAGGAGCAATATCTTGTCGAGTGGTGAGAGAAGGTTTGATGCATACACAAAAGGGGAGAAGGGAATAGAACAACACAGCAGCTTGGGTGGAAAGTTATCAGAATAGGAAGAGACTCATGTGGAGCATAGATGCTGATAGAGGCAGACGTAGAGACTTAGTTTCATGGCATAGCAGTTAATCGTGACTCACTCTGAACAGTTCCAGAGGAGAGCAGAGTTCACGTTCCAAATTCTGGGATGACATCCAGCAACTAGATCCACGTTTATTCATCCAGCACCTTTAATCTAGTATAAAGTCCCAAGATGCCTCTCAAGAACATTATCAAATACAATTTGACAACACCACCACACAAGGAGATATCAGATAGACAACAAAAGCTTGGTCAACAAAACAGATCTTAAAGCAAGAGAAAGTGCAGCAGAGTGGTGAAGAGAGGCAATTCCTGAGCTCAGGGACTAGACAACTTGTAATAACACATGACTAAAATCAAAGACGCACAAGGGGCCAGAATTGGAGTGCAGAAATCTTGAGGGTTGTGGAGCTGGAGGTTACAGAGGTGAGGGAACGAGGCCATGAGGGACAGGCCATGTGCACGGTAGGTCTCCCTCTCGTACAGGTCTTGGGTATCCACACAACGGGCCTGCCATGAGACTAACAATTCTCTCAGCCATGCAGGCAGCATTGGGGCGTCACGGTGGCAAGCACCGCTGCCCTCTTTTTAGGTCAAACCAAATCAACAAACTCAGATTAAGTCAGGACAACGTAAAAGGGGCAGCTCCCCAAAAGGAGGCGGAACAGCCCAAACAGAAATCAAAGTACAAAGGAAACTTAAAAACATCAAATTAAAATGTGATTGTCAGTTTTTTTTTCGTTTTTTTTGCACCTGAGGCCCGGGTTCGATTCCCGGCTTGGGTCACTGTCTGTGTGGAGTTTGCACATTCTCCCCGCGTCTGTGTGGGTTTCCTCCCACAGTCCAAAGACTGGGAGCATTCTGGCCAAGTTTGCCGATGATACAAAGATAGGTGGAGGGGCAGGTAGTATTGAGGAGGTGGGGAGGCTGCAGAAAGATTTAGACAGTTTAGGAGAGTGGTCCAAGAAGTGGCTGATGAAATTCAACGTGGGCAAGTGCGAGGTCGTGCACTTTGGAAAAAAGAATAGAGGCATGGACTATTTTCTAAACGGTGACAAAATTCATAATGCTAAAGTGCAAAGGGACTTGGGAGTCCTAGTCCAGGATTCTCTAAAGGTAAACTTGCAGGTTGAGTCCGTAATTAAGAAAGCAAATGTAATGTTGTCATTTATCTCAAGAGGCTTGGAATACAAAAGCAGGGATGTACTTCTGAGGCTTTATAAAGCACTGGTTAGGCCCCATTTGGAGTACTGTGAGCAATTTTGGGCCCCACACCTCAGGAAGGACATACTGGCACTGGAGCGGGTCCAGCGGAGATTCACACGGATGATCCCAGGAATGGTAGGCCTGACATACGATGAACGTCTGAGGATCGTGGGATTATATTCATTGGAGTTTAGGAGGTTGAGGGGAGATCTGATAGAAACTTACAAGATAATGAACGGCTTAGATAGGATGGACGTAGGGAAGTTGTTTCCATTAACAGGGGAGACTAGGACGCGGGGGCACAGCCTTAGAATAAAAGGGAGTCACTTTAGAACAGAGATGAGGAGAAATTTCTTCAGCCAGAGAGTGGTGGGTCTGTGGAATTCATTGCCACAGAGGGCTGTGGAGGCCGAGACGTTGAGCGTCTTCAAGACAGAAATTGATAAATTCTTGATTTCTCGAGGAATTAAGGGCTATGGGGAGAGAGCGGGTAAATGGAGTTGAAATCAACCATGATTGAATGGTGGAGTGGACTCGATGGGCCGAATGGCCTTACTTCCGCTCCTATGTCTTATGGTCTTAAGGTTAGGTGGATTGGCCATGCTAAATTGCCCCTTAGTGTCAGGGGGACTAGCTGGGGTAAATGCATGGAGTTATGGGGATAGGGTGGGATTGTGGTTGGTGCAGACTCGATGGGCCGAATGGCCTCCTTCTGCACTGTAGGGATTCTATGATTCATTCATCTCAGCCTGTAGACTCATCCACACCATTCTCCAAATGTGAAATTCCAAAAACAGTACAGACCAGGTGGGCTGAATGGCCTGTTTGTGACTTCATGCGGATTTCATCAAATGTCCATGATGTCTGGTAGGTTTTTTAGTAAGTAACTGCGTGGATACAAACGAATGAATCACACTCCAGCTAAGAGGATGTACACAACCCCCTCAAGCTTGCTACTCTAGACAGCAAGAAGATCGAATCACCACAAAATCCTCTTCAAAATGCAAGTAATGTTTTTATAACATTTAAACAAGATTCCCCGACATTAAAGGCCGATACCTTATCCAATGGCTCCTGCTTAAATTTGATTATTTGAATTTCAGACAAGGCTCTCAATACCAACAAGCAAACACGCTGTCGACATGTAGAGCACAGTTACTCCGGCACAAAGCCAAGGGACATTTATGGAGCCTTAACCTAATATTCAGAAAGGTACTAAGAGGAATCACAAACGGGACACAAGCCAATATTGTGCATGGTAGCAGCAGGTTTCCTGAATGGGGTCATGACCCGAGAGTGGGCATGGTGCTGGGGGGGTTCTGAATGGGAATCTAATCCAAAATGGGCAAGGAGCCAGTAGATTCAGCGATAAGCATCCCAACTCAACATTTGTTTGTTAGGACAATAATTCAATAGTGAGCCAGACCACCCCCCCCAAGGGGGGCGGGTGCAGCGGGTCACAGCCAAGGTGTAAACCTCAACACCTGCCCTCCCGTTGCATGTCCCACCCCTTCCTCACCCAACCCCCTCCCCACACAACACCCCCACCACCCCCCAACCGCACTCCACCCTTCCCCCCCCCCATTGCACCCTCCACCCCCACCCACCCCTCCCCCCCGCTGCATCCCCATCCGCCCCTCCCCCGCCGCTGCACCCCCACCCACCCCTACCTTTCCCCCCCACCCCTCCTCCCCACTGCACCCCCACCCCTCCACTGTACCCCACCCATCCCACCACTGCACCCCTCCCCCCCCGCCACTGCACCCCTTCCCCTCTCCCCCCCCGCCACTGCACCCCCTCCCCCTCCCGCCACTGCATCCCTTCCCCTCCCCCCCGCCACTGCACCCCTTCCCCTCCCCGCCCGCCACTGCACCCCTTCCCCTCTCCCCCCGCCACTGCACCCCTTCCCCTCCCCCCGCCACTGCACCCCTTCACCCCCCGCCACTGCATCCATTCCCCCCCCGCCACTGCACCCCTCCCCCTCCCGCCACTGCACCCCTTCCTCCCCCCGCCACTGCATCCCTTCCCCTCCCCCTCCGCCACTGCACCCCTTCCCCCCCCGCCACTGCACCCCTTCCCCCCCCGCCACTGCACCCCTTCCCCCCCCCCCGCCACTGCACCCCTTCCCCCCCGCAACACTGCATCCCTTCCCCTCCCCCCCCGCCACTGCACCCCTTCCCCTCCCCCCCGCCACTGCACCCCTTCCCCTCCCCCCGCCACTGCACCCCTTCCCCTCCCCCCCGCCACTGCACCCCTTCCCCCCCCGCCACTGCATCCCTTCCCCTCCCCCCCGCCACTGCACCCCTTCCCCTCCCCCCCTCCACTGCACCCCTTCCCCCGCCACTGCACCCCTTCCCCTCCCCCCCTGCACCCCTTCCCCCCCCCCGCCACTGCATCCCTTCCCCTCCCCCCGCCACTGCACCCCTTCCCCTCCCCCCGCCAATGCACCCCTTCCCCTCCCCCCCGCCACTGCACCCCTTCCCCTCCCCCCCGCCACTGCACCCCTTCCCCTCTCCCCCCCCGCCACTGCACCCCTTCCCCTCTCCCCCCCCGCCACTGCACCCCTTCCCCATCACCCCCGCCACTGCACCCCTTCCCCTCCCCCCCGCCACTGCACCCCTTCCCCTCCCCCCCCCGCCACTGCACCCCTTCCCCTCCCCCCCGCCACTGCACCCCTTCCCCTCCCCCCCCGCCACTGCACCCCTTCCCCATCACCCCGCCACTGCACCCCTCCCCCTCTCCCCCGCCACTGCACCCCTTCCCCCCCCCGCCACTGCACCCCTTCCCCCTCCCCCGCCATTGCACCCTTCCCCTCCCCCCCGCCACTGCACCCTTCCCCTCCCCCGCCACTGCACCCCCTTCCCCTCCCCCCCCACCACTGCACCCCTTCCCCTCCCCCACCGCCACTGCACCCTTCCCCTCCCCCCCGCCATCGCTCCCCTTCCCCTCCCCTCCGCCACTGCACCCCTCCTCCCCCCGCCACTGCACCCCTCCTCCCCCCCCCGCCACTGCACCCCTCCTCCCCCCCCGCCTCTGCACCCCTCCTCCCCCCCCGCCACTGCACCCCTCCTCCCCCCCCCCGCCACTGCACCCCTCCTCCCCCCCCCGCCACTGCACCCCTCCTCCCCCCCCCGCCACTGCACCCCTCCCCCCCCCCCGCCACTGCACCCCTCCTCCCCCCCCGCCCCGCCACTGCACCCCTCCTCCCCCCCCCGCCACTGCACCCCTCCTCCCCCCGCCCGCCACTGCACCCCTCCTCCCCCCCCCACTGCACCCCTCCTCCCCCCCGCCCGCCACTGCACCCCTCCTCTCCCCCCCCCCCGCCACTGCACCCCTCCTCCCCCCCCCGCCACTGCACTCCTCCTCCCCCCCGCCACTGCACCCCTCCTCACCTCCCCCGCCACTGCACCCCTCCTCACCCCCCCGCCACTGCACCCCTCCTTCCCCCCCCGCCACTGCACCCCTCCTCCCCCCCCGCCACTGCACCCCTCCTCCCCCCCCGCCACTGCACCCCTCCCCCCCCCCGCCACTGCACCACTCCTCCCCCCCCGCCACTGCACCACTCCTCCCCCCTCCGCCACTGCACCCCTCCTCCCCCCCCGCCACTGCACCCCTCCCCCCCCCCCCGCCACTGCACCACTCCTCCCCCCCCCACCCCACTGCACCCCTCCTCCCCCCCCGCCATTGCACCCCTCCTTCCCCCCACCCGCCACTGCACCCCTCCTCCCCCCCCCCCGCCACTGCACCCCTCCTCCCCCCCCCACCCGCCACTGCACCCCTCCCTCCCCCCCCCACCCGCTACTGCACCCCTCCTCCCCCCCCCCCGCCACTGCACCCCTCCTCTCTCCCCCCCCCCCCCCCGCCACTGCACCCCTCCTCCCCCCCCCCCGCCACTGCACCCCTCCTCCCCCCCCCCGCCACTGCACCCCCTCCTCCCCCCCCCCCCCGCCACTGCACCCCTCCTCCCCCCCCTCCTCCCCCCCCCCGCCACTGCACCCCTCCTCCCCCCCCCCGGCCACTGCACCCCTCCTTCCCTCCCCGCCACTGCACCCCTTCCCCTCCCCGCCACTGCACCCCTCCCCCCTCCCACCCTCCCCGCCACTGCACCCCTTCCCCTCCCCCCCTCCCCGCCACTGCACCCCTTCCCCTCCCCCCCTCCCCGCCACTGCACCCCCTTCCCCTCCCCCCTCCCCGCCACTGCACCCCTTCCCCTCCCCCCCTCCCCGCCACTGCACCCCTTCCCCCCTCCCCGCCACTGCACCCCTTCCCCCCTCCCCGCCACTGCACCCCTTCCCCCCTCCCCGCCACTGCACCCCTTCCCCGGGCCCGGGTTGACCCCACTCCCGCTTCGCTTCCCTTCCCCTCCCCCCACCCCGGGCGCTCCGCGCTCCGCGCTCCCGCTCACCGGACACCGCCGCCGCCTCCCGTTCAGACCGGAAACCAGCAACAGGAAGCTGCCGCCCCTTCCAAACGATTGACAGCGCAACCGACCAATCAGCGTCCTCCGGGATCAACCCGCCCCCCCGGGGCAGCATCCAGCCAATGAGTGGCCTGACTGACAGCGGCGCAACCAATCAGCAGGAAAGCGGTACCTGTCCTCACATTCCATTGGCCAGGATATTAACCAATAGGACAGTGTCTGCTGCCTGACCGGCAGCTGCTTCGCCCAATCAGCGGCCGGGAAGGTGGAAGTTAGGGGCAGCAACAGCCAATAGGGTGCGTCATCGGATCAGAATTGTCCAATCAGAGCGGACGTTTCCCCTGTCTCTGCATTGGCCGTTCAGCGACCAATGGGAGCCCAGTGATTGTTCAGCCGAGTGAAAGCTGCCCGACAGCGCCCCCAGCAGGCTGGGAGGATGTGTTACAGGGGGATAAGAGTTAGACTGCTGGTTGTGAGTGCTCTGCTCCAGGGGACTCACTCTGAACTAACCAATTGAACACATGAAAGGGATAAAGTAGCATTAACAAAAGGTCACCGGTGCAAATCACAGAATTGTTAGGGTGCAGAAGAAGGCCATTCAGCCCGTCAGCTCTGTGCTGTCTCTCCAAATGAGCAACACACCCAGTGCCATTCCCCACTGGAGAAGGGTTACTTCCCTCCCTAACCCTGCACATCCTTCCTCTCTTGTGTGGAGTTTGCACGTTCTCCCCGTGTCTGCTCCGGGTGCTCCAGTTTCCTCCCACAGTCCAAAGATGTGCGGATCAGGTGGATTGGCCGTGGCAAACCATGCCCGTCCCCGCTCTACTTCAAAAATAACATCACAAGACTTTTTTATATTTACCCGCCACAGCTAGCAGGCTCTTGGTTTAAGATCATGTCTCAAAGGCAGCACAACATTGGCAGTGTTAGTTTGGGTTTTAAAGCACTGAATTGGGGCTTGAATCATGGGTTATGACTGAGAATTCCTCAAGTCTTTGAAAATTAGGGTTGAGGACATTTAAGAGTCAACCACAGTGCTGTGGATCTGGAGTCACATGAAGGCCAGACCGGGTCAAGATGGCAGATTTCCTTCTGTTGTAGCACGAGGTAACACAACAAGAGAGCCTTAAATCGAAAAGGAGATTTATTGTAGTTAAAACCACACACAAACAAGCTCAGTACAGATACAGGTCTACTCCCACCAACTCCCAGGCTCAAACTACCAGGACCCGCACCCTAACGCCCGGTCGTCACCTGATGAAAGAGCAGCGCTCCAAAAGCTTGTGATTTCAAATACACCTGTTGGACTGTAACCTGGTGTCGTGTGACCTCTCATCTTGTCCACCCCAGTCCAATACCGGCATCTCCACATCAATGCCCAATTGGCTGAGGTTCACGCGCTCCATTCCAATAGGTCCTGGAAGGGTGGGGTGACCCACAAACAATCACTCCCTTAAAGGGGTCCACACTATCACACCTTTCCTAAAGGACGTTCGTGAACCAGATGGGTTTTTACAACAATCGTCAAAGGTCACCATTCCTGAGACTAATTTTCTATTTCCAGATCTATGAATTGAATTTAAATTCCACCAGCTGCCTTGGGGGGATTTGAACGCAGGAAATAAGAAAAAAAAGTAAAAGTAAACTATATTTATTAGTCACAAGGAGACTTACATTCTCAGTGCAATGAAGTCACTGTGAAAATCCCCTATTCGCCACACTCCGACGCCCGTTCGGGTACACTGAGGGTAAATTTAACACGGCCAATACACTGAACCAGCACGTCTTTCAGACTGTGGGAGGAAACCGGAGCACCCGGAGGAAACCCACGCAGACACGGGGAGAATGTGCAAACTCCACACGTGACAGTGACCCGAGGCCGGAATTGAACCCGGGTCCCCGGCGCGATGAGGCAGCAGTGCAAGTGAGCGAGGAAAAAAGCAGAGCGAATACAACAAGGCAAGGAAAAAAGCAGAGGGGAGGATATTTTGTTTCCGCGAATTAAACAGTGGCGTATAACAGTTCACTTGGGGAGTCCAAGTTGCTGTGGTAACCTGCAATTTTCCATGCGTGTCGTAGTCGGGAGCAATGATAGTGAGGCTCCAACATTCTTTCCATCTAACAAAACAGTAAGTGAATACAAATGTTAAGATTATTTCAGAAAACCACACCAACATCTTCCATCCAATACTTCATCTTCCCTGGCTGAGCTTTTGTTCAATGGATGGTTGTCGCCTTCCCTTGGTGCAAGCGTTTCGTGAATCTCACCGCCTTGTCCCACGCCTGCCTGCGCCAACTCGCCTTCCCATGTTTCTGACATGCTTTTTGTACAAGCTATTTCCATTATCAATTTTGTCTGTGCACATTTATAATGGAAACTGTCTATGTAAACCTCTCAGGCAGTAATTGCAGCTTTCTACTAGTGCAGTGGAACAGCAGATATCAAAGCAGGATATATGACATTAAAATGGAGATCAAATTACAACTTCAGTGCAATTATCCTCTAACCCAACTTTGCTTGAAGACCACAAAAAAATCACAGAATGCGCACAGTGCGAAAGAAATCATAGAAATCATAGAAACCCTACAGTACAGAAAGAGGCCATTCGGCCCATCAAGTCTGCACCGACCACAATCCCACCCAGGCCCTACCACCATATCCCTACATATTTTACCCATTAATCCCTCTAATCTACTCATCCCAGGACACTAAGGGGCAATTTTAGCATGGCCAATCAACCTAACCCGCACATCTTTGGAGGCCATTCAGCTCATCTTGTCTGCACTGACTCTTGACAGGGCATCTTACCCAGGCCCTATTCCCATAACCGCACATATTTACCCTGCTAATTCCCCAAACATTTATCTTGGGACACTAAAGGGTCAATCACCAGGGAAGCAATGGCCCAGTGGAATTATCGCTCGACTATTAATCCAGAAACCCAGATAATGTTCTGGGGACTTGGGTTCGAATCCCGCCACGGCAGGTGGTGGAATTTGAATTCAGTAAAAAATATCTGGAATTAAGAATCTACTGATGATCATGAAACCATTGTCGATTGTCAGAAAAACCCATCTGGTTCACTAATGTCCCTTTAGGGAAGGAAATCTGCCGTCCTTGCCTGGTCTGGCTTACATGTGGCTCCAGAACCACAGCAATTGTGGGTCAACCCACAGAACATGGGCTGCAGCGATTCAAGAAGGCAGCTCACCACCCTTCTCAAGGGCAACTAGGGGTGGGCAATAAATGCTGGCCAGTCAGCAACGCCCATGTCCAAAAGTAGCTTTGCCAATCCACCTAATCCACACATCTTCGGACTGTGGGAGGAAACCCACGCAGACACGGGGAGAAAATGCAAACTCCTCACGGACAGTGACCCGAGGTTGGAGACCACCAGCACCACCCCGTCCCCTCCACCCTCCCACCCCGTCCCCTCCACCCTCCCACCCCGTCCCCTCCACCCTCCCACCCCGTCCCCTCCACCCTCCCACCCCATTCTTCATTGATTTGATTTTAATTTGATTTGATTTATTATTGTCACATGTATTAACATACAGTGAAACATATTGTTTCTTGCATGCTATACAGACAAAGCATACCGTTCATAGAGAAGGAAAGGAGAGAGTGCAGAATGTAGTGTTAAAGTCATAGCTAGGGTGTAGAGAAAGATCAACTTAATGCAACTTAATAATCAATTTAATTGACCACAGTATCCATAAACACCCACTCTGCTAAATTCTCCCTCAGTGTACCTGAATCGGCACCAGAGTGTGGCGACTCGGGGGATTTTTACAGTAACTTCATTGCAGTGTTAATGTAAGCTTAATTGTGACACGAATAAATAAACTTAAACTTAACTCGTCATTGGCACAGCACCCACAGTACATTCCAGATCCTAACCACTCACTGTGTGAATCTGTCTCCACCACACTCTCAGAGAGTACATTCCAGACCCTAACCACTCGCTGTGTGAATCTGTCTCCACCACACTCTCAGACAGTACATTCCAGATCCTCACCACTCGCTGTGTGAATCTGTCTCCACCACACTCTCAGACAGTACATTCCAGATCCTAACCACTCGCTGTGTGAATCTGTCTCCACCACACTCTCAGACAGTACATTCCAGATCCTAACCACTCGCTGTGTGAATCTGTCTCCACCACACTCTCAGAGAGTACATTCCAGACCCTAACCACTCGCTGTGTGAATCTGTCTCCACCATACTCTCAGACAGTACATTCCAGATCCTCACCACTCGCTGTGTGAATCTGTCTCCACCACACTCTCAGACAGTACATTCCAGATCCTAACCACTCGCTGTGTGAATCTGTCTCCACCACACTCTCAGACAGTACATTCCAGATCCTAACCACTCGCTGTGTGAATCTGTCTCCACCACACTCTCAGAGAGTACATTCCAGACCCTAACCACTCGCTGTGTGAATCTGTCTCCACCATACTCTCAGACAGTACATTCCAGATCCTCACCACTCGCTGTGTGAATCTGTCTCCACCACACTCTCAGACAGTACATTCCAGATCCTAACCACTCGCTGTGTGAATCTGTCTCCACCACACTCTCAGAGAGTACATTCCAGACCCTAACCACTCGCTGTGTGAATCTGTCTCCACCATACTCTCAGACAGTACATTCCAGATCCTCACCACTCGCTGTGTGAAAAATGTTTTCCTTTCAGTTGCTCTCAGGTTCTGTATCCTTCCACCAATGGGAACAGTGGGCGGGGTTTTCCTTGGAACGCGCTGTACATTTCGCGGCAGCGGAGGCAGCCCGCCATTGGCCAGTGGCAGATCTTCTGCTCCCACTGTTGTCAATGGGGTTTCCTGTCCAATGCACTCCATGCCGCTGGGAACCTGCGGTGGGGATGCGCCGTCAGCGAAACCAGAAGATCCCACCAGCATGAACAACCGGAAAATTGAACCCTGGAACACCTAGATGTCAAAGACACCTATTTCAGACTCCTATTTATTGACTAGCGCTCACACTTCAACACCATTATTCCTACAAAACTCATCTCCAAACTCTGTGCCTAGGGCTCGGCTCCTCCCTTTGCGACTGGATCCTAGACTTCCTAGTCCACAGACCGCAATAAATAAGGATAGGTAACAACACTTCCTCCACGATCATCCTCAACCCTGATGCCCCACAAGGCTGTGTTCTCAGCCCCCTACTATACTCCTTATACACCTGTGATTGTGTGGCCAAATTCCCCTCCAACTTAATTTTCAAATTTGCTGATGACACCACAGTAGTGGGTTGGATCTCAAACAATGACGAGACAGAGTACAGGAATGAGATAGAGAATCTGGTGAACTGGTGCAGCGACAATAATCTCTCCCTTAATGTCAACAAAATGACATTGTTTCTTGCGCACTATACAGACACTATTAGATGGTGGCAGACAAAGCATACCGTACATAGAGAAGGAAAGTAGAGAGTGCAGAATGTAGTACATAGAACATAGAACAGTACAGCACAGAACAGGCCCTTCGGCCCACGATGTTGTGCCGAGCTTTATCTGAAACCAAGATCAAGCTATCCCACTCCCTATCATCCTGGTGTGCTCCATGTGCCTATCCAATAACCGCTTAAATGTTTCTAAAGTGTCTGACTCCACTATCACTGCAGGCAGTCCATTCCACACCCCAACCACTCTCTGCGTAAAGAACCTACCTCTGATATCCTTCCTGTATCTCCCACCACGAACCCTATAGTTATGCCCCCTTGTAATAGCTCCATCCACCCGAGGAAATAGTCTTTGAACGTTCACTCTATCTATCCCCTTCATCATTTTATACACCTCTATCAAGTCTCCCCTCAGCCTCCTCCGCTCCAGAGAGAATAGCCCTAGCTCCCTCAACCTTTCCTCATATGACCTACCCTCCAAACCAGGCAGCATCCTGGTAAATCTCCTCTGCACTCTTTCCAGCGCTTCCACATCCTTCCTATAGTGAGGTGACCAGAACTGCACACAATATTCCAAATGTGGTCTCACCAAGGTCCTGTACAGTTGCAGCATAACCCCACGGCTCTTAAACTCCAACCCCCTGTTAATAAAAGCTAACACACTACAGGCCTTCTTCACAGCTCTATCCACTTGAGTGGCAACCTTTAGAGATCTGTGGATATGGACCCCAAGATCTCTCTGTTCCTCCACAGTCTTCAGAACCCTACCTTTGACCCTGTAATCCACATTTAAATTTGTCCTACCAAAATGAATCACCTCACATTTATCAGGGTTAAACTCCATTTGCCATTTTTCAGCCCAGCTTTGCATCCTATCTATGTCTCTTTGCAGCCTACAACAGCCCTCCACCTCATCCACTACTCCACCAATCTTGGTGTCATCAGCAAATTTACTGATCCACCCTTCAGCCCCCTCCTCTAAGTCATTAATAAAAATCACAAAGAGCAGAGGACCAAGCACTGATCCCTGCGGCACACCGCTAGCAACCTGCCTCCAATCCGAAAATTTTCCATCGACCACCACCCTCTGTCTTCGGTCAGACAGCCAGTTGCCTATCCAATCGGCCAACTTTCCCTCTATCCCACACCTCCTCACTTTCATCATAAGCCGACCATGGGGGACCTTATCAAACGCCTTACTAAAATCCATGTATATGACATCAACTGCCCTACCTTCATCAACACACTTAGTTACCTCCTCAAAAAATTCTATCAAATTTGTGAGGCACGACTTGCCCTTCACGAATCCGTGCTGACTATCTCGGATTAATCCGCATCTTTCTAAATGGTCGTAAATCCCATCCCTAAGGACCCTTTCCATCAATTTACCAACCACCGAAGTAAGACTAACCGGTCTATAATTACCAGGGTCATTTCTATTCCCTTTCTTAAACAGAGGAACAACATTCGCCATTCTCCAGTCCTCTGGCACCATCCCCGTGGACAGCGAGGACCCAAAGATCAACGCCAAAGGCTCTGCAATCTCATCCCTTGCCTCCCAAAGAATCCTAGGATACATTTCATCAGGCCCAGGGGACTTATCGACCTTCAGTTTATTCAAAACTGCCAAGACATCCTCCCTCCGAACATCTATTTCCTCCAGCCTATTAGCCTGTAACACCTTCTCTTCCTCAAAAACATGGCCCCTCTCCTTGGTGAACACTGAAGAAAAGTATTCATTCATCACCTCGCCTATCTCTACTGACTCCATACACAAGTTCCCACTACTGTCCTTGACCGGCCCTAACCTCACCCTGGTCATTCTTTTATTCCTCACATAAGAGTAAAAAGCCTTGGGGTTTTCCTTGATCCGACCCGCCAAGGACTTCTCATGTCCCCTCCTAGCTCTCCTAAGCCCCTTTTTCAGCTCATTCCTTGCTAACTTGTAACCCTCAATCGAGCCATCTGAACCTTGTTTCCTCATCCCTACATAAGCTTCCCTCTTCCTTTTCACAAGACATTCCACCTCTTTTGTGAACCATGGTTCCCTCACTCGGCCATTTCCTCCCTGCCTGACAGGAACATACCTATCAAGGACATCCAGTATTTGTTCCTTGAAAAAATTCCACTTTTCATTAGTTCCTTTCTCTGACAGTTTCTGTTCCCAACTTATGCCCCCTAATTCTTGCCTAATCGCATCATAATTACCCCTCCCCCAATTGTAAACCTTGCCCTGCCGTACGGCCCTATCCCTCTCCATTGCAATAACAAAAGACACCGAATTGTGGTCACTATCTCCAAATTGCTCTCCCACAACCAAATCTAACACTTGGCCCGGTTCATTTCCCAGTACCAAATCCAATGTGGCCTCACCTCTAGTCGGCCCATCCACATATTGTGTCAGGAAACCCTCCCGCACACACTGCACAAAAACTGTGTTACAGTTATAGCTAGGGTGTAGAGAAAGATCAACTTAATGTGAGGTAGGTCCATTCAAAAGTCTGACAGCAGCAGGGAAGAAGCTGTTCTTGAGTCGGTTGGTACGTGATCTCAGACTTTTGTATCTTTTCCTGACGGAAGAAGGTGGAAGAGGGAATGTCCGGGATGTGTGGGGTCCTTGATTACGCTGGCTGCTTTTCCGAGGCAGTGGGAAGTGTAGACAGAGTCAATGGATGGGGGGCTAGTTTGCATGAAGGACTGGGCTACGTTCACAACCCTTTATAGTTTCTTGCAGTCTTGGACAGAGCAGGAGCCATACCAAGCTGTGATACATCGGAAAGGATGCTTTCTATGGTACATCTGGAAAAGCTGGTGGGTCATAGTGGACATGCCGAATTTCCTTAGCCTCTTGAGGAAGTAGAAGTGTTGGTGGGGCTTTCTTAACAATAGCTTCGGCATGGAGGGACCAGGAGAGGTTGTTGGTGATCTGAACACGTAGAAACCTGAAGCTCTCGACCATTTCCACTTCATCCTTGTTGATGTCGATAGGGGATGATTTCGTTATGTTTGTAGCTCCAACCACTGGCCATTAGATGGTGGCAGAGAGCCATCTTCTCAAGTGTCTTCACTCCATTGTCACCTTGTGTGAACAAATCCAAGTTCACCCAATTCATGTGACGCTACGATTAATTTCTTTGTTTATCATAAAAATAATCACAACCCTACAATCTCTCTGATTTGCCCCAGATTTGTGAACTCTCAGGGAAATCGAGGGATCTGGGGATAGGACAGAAGAGTGGACTTGTTGTCTAAGGTCAGACATGATCTTATTCATATCTGAGCAAACGCGAGAGGCCTTATCGAACACTGCAGCTCCTCCTGCTTAATGTTCTTACACGCTATATAATAATCTTCATACTATGCAAAATCTGTCTCCCGTCTGTCAACCAGTCCCTGTCTACATCAGCGGGGACGAAGTAGAAAGGGTCGAGAGCTTCAAGTTTTTTTTTCCAATTCAATCAAATCAAATCCAATTCAGAGTCTCAACAAGTTGAGACATTCCCGATCCAAGCTGACAAGACAGGGTATACAACCCTCTACCCTGTCTTGGGCCTGATCTACATGAGCCAAGCTGATTGGAGTAGGCAGACGTCTCCGCCCCCCCCAGGCTTGATCTCATTTGCATCTTAGCCAAAAGGCCGAGATACCGCTTTTAAAAATTGCTTCATATGAAACATATGAAGCTTAAATGCAACCCAATGACCTCAACCAAGTGCAGCATCCGCATAACTACACTTTTTTTTATTATACTTTTCCAATTCAATCAAATCAAGTCCAATTCAGAGTCTCAACAAGTTGAGACATTTCCGATCCAGGCTGACAAGACAGGGCAAGCGACCAAACCACCCTGTCCTGGGCCTGATCATGATGTGGAGATGCCGGCGTTGGACTGGGGTAAACACAGTAAGAAGTTTAACAACACCAGGTTAAAGTCCAACAGGTTTATTTGGTAGCAAAAGCCACACAAGCTTTCGGAGCTGCAAGACCCCTTCTGGGCCTGATCTACATGAGCCAAGCTGATTGGAGAAGGGGGAGGTTCCTCCTCCAAGACTTGAGCTCATTTGCATCTTAGCCAAAAGGTCGAGATGCCGCTTTAAAAAGTTGCTTCATATGAAACTTCAGTGTAACCTAATGACCTCAACCAAGTGCGGCCGACCATGGGCTGCCGACCATACTACACTTGATCTTAGCCAAAAGGCCGAGAGCTTCAAGTTTTTAGGTGTCCAGATCACCAACAACCTGTCCTGGTCCCCCCCATGCCGACACTATACTTAAGAAAGCCCCACCAACGCCTCTACTTTCTCAGAAGACTAAGGAAATTTGGCATGTCTGCTTTGGCTAAGATCAAGTGTAGTATCGACTTGCTGTGCTTGGTTGAAGTCATTAGGTTACATTTTAGCTTCATTTGAAGCTATTTTCAAAAGCGGCATCTCGGCCTTTTGGCTAAGATGCAAATGAGATCAAGTTTTGGAGGAGAAGCTATGCCTACTCCAATCAGCTTGGATTATGTAGATCAAGCCCAAGACAGGAGGTGAGAGCCCTGTCTTGTCAGCTTGGATCGGGAATGTCTCAACTTGCTGAGACTTTGAATTGGACTTTGATTTGATTGAATTGGAATAAAAATACCAATGGTATTCGTGAGGGTTTCAACCTAAAACACTCGCTTCGTATGGTGTATTTTTCTTTGGATATTATCATAGAAATCATAGAAACCATAGAAACCCTACAGTGCAGAAGGAGGCCATTCGGCCCATCGAGTCTGCACCGACCACAATCCCACCCCACATATTTTACCCACTAATCCCTCTAACCTACGCATCCCAGGACACTAAGGGGCAATTTTTAACCTGGCCAATCAACCTAACCCGCACATCTTTGGACTGTGGGAGGAAACCGGAGCACCCGGAGGAAACCCACGCAGACACGAGGAGAATGTGCAAACTCCACACAGACAGTGACCCGAGCCGGGAATCGAACCTGGGACCCTGGAGCTGTGAAGCAGCAGTGCTAACCACTGTGCTACCGTGCCGAGAAGAGAAACATTTGCAGAAATTCTTTCATTATACAAACAAAATAAAAGTATTGATGGAAGAAAAATAATAAAACACTGCAAAGAACAATCTTAGACTTCGGCAAATTAATGGCATTTAGTTTGTGATCAGCACTTAGTCCCACAAAGACTGAAAACCCAAAAGTATCTGTTTCCCCACCCCCCCCCCTCCCCCTCCACCCCGTATCTCAAACTCCCAAACAACAATCATAAACCTATTGGTCAAATCTAGCCAATGATTACCACACCATACAGCTTAAGCGACCAGGACTTGGGAATGAAAAGTGAAGTCTGTTGCACGAACTGGCTTGCTTTTATCATTCCATCTCTAGCTGAGCTGTTTCCTGAAGATGGCTACATCTCTGTCTCTTTAACACCTCATCTGTGTCTAAACTGCTTCCTGGCTCACAGTGCTCGGGGCTACTAATTATATCAGTTGCCAAGAACACGCTGTCCCCTATTCTTTCCTTTTTCTTAGGTGCTGCCCACACATGGTTTACAAAGAAAACATGGCAGTTTGATTTTACCAGTGCAAAAAATCTATTTATTTTAATAGTATCCAAAGATGTGCAGGTTAGGTTGATTGGCCATGCTAAATTGTCTTTTAGTATTAGGGGGACTAGCAGGGTAAATACGTGGACCGGGCCTGGGTGGGATTGTTGTCAATGCAAGCTCATTGGGCCGAATGGCCTCCTTCTGCACTCTAAGGATTCTATGATTCTATCAGTTGGAGAGAAATAATAGAGTCATAGAGTCATAGAGGTTTACAGCGTGGAAACAGGCCCTTCGGCCCAACTTGTCCATGCCACCTTTTTTTTTTAAACCCCTAAACTAATCCCAATTGCCCGCATTTGGCCCATATCCCTCTATACCCATCGTACCCATGTAACTATCTAAATGTTTTTTAAAAGACAAAATTGTACCCGCCTCTACTACTACCTCTGGCAGCTTGTTCCAGACACTCACCTCCCTCTGTGTGAAAAAATTGCCCCTCTGGACACTTTTGTATCTCTCCCCTCTCACATTAAACCTATGCCCTCTAGTTTTAGACTCCCCTATCTTTGGGAAAAGATATTGACTATCTAGCTGATCTGTGCCCCTCATTATTTTATAGACCTCTATAAGATCACTCCTCAGCCTCCTACGCTCCAGAGAAAAAGGTCCCAGTCTATCCAGCCTCTCCTTACAACTCAATCCATCAAGTCCCGGTAGCATCCTAGTAAATCTTTTCTGCACTCTTTCTAGTTTAATAATATCCTTTCTATAATAATGAATGTGATTTCTTTTAATAATTTCTTAGGGCAAATAGTGAGTATGGGTAATTAAGGGATCTCTATAAAGGTTAAATGTCTCATCACAAGGGACTAGGGAATCTACGTAAAACTGTTAGAAAGTTTAAGTAAAATTCCACAATCCGGGGAAAGGAACATATAAACAAAGACTGCTTACTGTGGGTGAACATCTAGCTAGTATGCCTAGTGACCCCTGTAATACTTAGATGGCCTGAATTAGCAGAGGGAGCGAGCAGTGCAAGTTTGAGTCTGGTAGCAGGTTGCAAGGAGCCAAAGAGGGATAAGAAAGACAGGTAGTTCTTGGGTTGGTGGACACCCTGCCTTGTGAACATCCCCCAATTGTTTAATGTAAAACCCAAAACCAGACAATGTTGGAATGTAAATGATGCCTTGCCTGTGTGACTTACGAAGTATAAATATTGTAATATTCAGCTAGAGAGAGTCTGCTTCAGAGACCTTTCTCTGAGGTTGTGCCCTCCCAATGTGTTGGCTGATAAATGATCCTCCTGAATCATAGAATCATAGAAACCCTACAGTACAGAAAGAGGCCATTCGGCCCATCGAGTCTGCACCGACCACAATCTCACCCCGGCCCTATCCCCATATCTCTACACATTTACCCACTAATCCCTCCAACCTACCCATCTCAGGACATGAAGGGGCAATTTTAGCACGGCCAATCAACCTAACCCGCACATCTTTGGACTGTGGGTTACACATGCTGTACTGGGTCCCTGAGATTATTCTCACCATTTAGAGACAACAGCCACCGGGACCCCTACCCACCACCCCAGAGAATGGACATGGTCATCACAGGGATTGGCCCAGCCAACAGTCTAACTCCCATCCCCCTGTCATCCCTCCTCCCAGCCTGCTGGCGGCGCTGTTTCCAGTCAGCTGAACAATCGCCGAGCTCCCATTGGTCACTCAACAGCCAATGAAGAGAGAGCTGAATAACGCTGGTTCTGATTGGCTATTTTGAGACCCCATGACCATTCCTATTGGCTAGTGATGACGTCTTCTCATTCCGATTGGATAAGATGGCCGCCAGTCAAATGTAACCTGGCCATCTACTGGATGATATCCTACCCAATGAAATAAAAGAACAAGCGGACTGATTCCGCTGATTGGATCACCTTGTGTGAGGGGGCGGGACTAAGCGTAAGGGAGCAGGGCCGGGAGGCAGTAATGCTGTGGGGGGGCGGGGCTGTGAGGAGAGGGGCGGGGCCAGACAGTATGTGATGCGATGGGGGGCGGGGCCAGGCTGCGTGTGATGCGATGGGAGGCGGGGCCAGGAGCCAGTGATGCTGTGGGGGGTGGGGCTGTGAGTAGAGGGCGGGGCCAGGCAGTGTGTGACGCTATGGGGTGGGGCGGGGTTGAGTCGGGCAGCGTGTGACGCTATGGGGGGGCGGGGCCGGGCAGTGTGTGACGCTGGGTGGTGGGGCGGGGCCGGGCAGTGTGCGACGCTGTGGGGTGGGGCGGGGTTGAGTCGGGCAGCGTGCGACGCTATGGGGGGGCGGGGCCGGGCAGTGTGTGACGCTATGTGGTGGGGCGGGGTTGAGTCCGGCAGTGTGTGACGCTATGGGCGGCGAGGCGGGGCCGGGCAGTGTGTGGCGCGATGAGGGACGGGGCCGGACAGTGTGTGACGCTGTGAGGGGGCGGGGCCGGGCAGGGCAGTGTGTGACGTTATGGGGGGCATAACGTCACACACGGGTCACGGGCATTCGGCCTCTGATATTCGGGTAAGCGTTCTCCAAGGCGGCCTTCGCGACACACGACAGCGCAGAGTCGCTGAGCAGAAACTGATAGCCAAGTTCCGCACACACGAGGACGGCCTCAACCGGGATATTGGGTTCATGTCACACTATTTGTAACTCCCACAGTTGCGTGGACCTGCAGAGTTTCACTGGCTGTCTTGTCTGGAGACAATACACATCTTTTTAGCCTGTCTTGATGCTCTCTCCACTCCCATTGTTTTGTTTCTTAAAGACTTGATTAGTTGTAAGTATTCGCATTCCAACCATTATTCATGTAAATTGAGTTTGTGTCTTTATAAGCTCTGTTTGTGAACAGAATTCCCACTCACCTGAAGAAGGGGCTTGGAGCTCCGAAAGCTTGTGTGGCTTTTGCTACCAAATAAACCTGTTGGACTTTAACCTGGTGTTGTTAAACTTCTTACTGTGTTATGGGGGGGGCAGGGCCGGGCAGTGTGTGACGCTATGGGGGGCGGGGCCGGGCAGTGTGCGACGCTGTGGGGTGGGGCGGGGTTGAGTCGGGCAGTGTGTGACGCTGTGGGCGGCGAGGCGGAGCCGGGCAGTGTGTGACGCTATGGGAGGGGCGGGGCTGTGAGCAGGGGGGCGGGGCCTGTCCGGGCCGCTGTCCGCAGCGCCTCAGTCGGCGGCAGCGCTGTGAGGCGAGTGGGTCGATGCTGGAGAACCTGCGGTGAGCGGCCGCTCAGAGTGAAGCCGAAAGGGCATCGAAGGACTGAGAGAGCCCAGTGCCATGGACACGCCGCCTCACCCCGTCAAACTCTATGTGTATGACCTTTCCCGGGGACTGGCCCGCCAGTTCAGCCCTCTCATGCTCGGTGAGTGAAGCAGAAACCTCCCCGGGGAGGTGTGGGGGGCAGGCGGCAGGTGCCGCAACTCGAGACCGGGGATTGGGTACCAGGACTAGGCCGCAACCATCTAATTAAAAAAAAACCTAAGTATTGCATTTTTGTTTAATATTTTTAAATATTTGTGCTGACTGACAAGTTTAGGGTTAAATTTATTTTAGGATTGTTGGAAGAAGTGGTGAGTGAAAGATGAGTTGACAGAATCTGAAATGAATCTTTTTTTAATATTGTTTGAAATTAAATCTGAAATCTTTTTAATTGCAGTGTTTATGTCTTTGAAAGTTGTTTCCACAACAGATGTCAGTGCCTGGTACTGAATAATTGAACACATCTCTGTACCGGGACGGAGATGGAATGCATTCCAACCTCCAACATCTGATTTCCCCCCCCCCACATCAACAGGAGCAAAAGGTTATCCAGCAACAATCATTCACTCAACCCGGCTACCGAGAGGCTGAAATGGAACATCTGCTTCTGAAAATGAGAAAGTCAGATAAACATTTTGAGTAAAGACCCTTAGTCGGGGCTTTTACATATAAAACTAGAAGCAGGAGAGGGCATTCAGTCCTTCGAGCCTGCTCCGCCATTCATTACGATCATAGCTGATCATCTAATTCAATACACTGATCCCCCCCCCATATCCCTTGATCTCTTTAGCCCCAAGAGCGATATCTAATTTCTTCTTGAAATCACACAACGTAGGGGAGTAGGTATAGAGGAGGTGTTAGGGGTAAGTTTTGCACTCGGTGGGTGCGTGGAATCGGCTGCCGGTAGTGGTGGTGGAAGCGGATTCGATTGAGTCTTTTAAGAGACTTTTGGATAGGTTCATGGAGGTTAGTAAGATAGACGGTTATAGATGAGCCTAGAAGGTAAGGAAATTGTTCGGCGCAACTTGTGGGCCGAAGGGCCTGTTTGTGCCATAGCTTTTCTAACGTTTTGGCCTCAACTACTTTCTGTGGGAGTGAATTCCACACATTCACCACTCTCTGGGTGAAGAAATTTCTCCTCACCTCAGTCCTCAAATGTTTACCCCTTATCCTCAAACTATGACCCCTAATTCTGGATTCCCCCACCATTGGGAACATTCTTTCTGAATCTACCCTGCCAACTCTGTTGGAATTTTATACGTTTCTATTAGATCCCCTCTCACTCTCCTAAACTTCAGTGAATATAAGAACAAAGAAAATTACAGCACAGGAACAGGCTCTTTGGCCCTCCAAGTCTGCACCGACCATACTGCCCGACTGAACTAAAACCCCCCCTACCTTTCTGGGGACCACTAACTCCCCCGGCAGTGAGTTCCAGGCACTGGGGGAGGTAGTGGAAGCAGATACAATAGTGAGTTTTAAGGGGCGTCTGGACAGATACATGAATAGGATGGGAATAGAGGGATATGGTGCCCGGAAGGGTCGGGGGTTTTAGTTCAGTCGGGCAGCATGGTCGATGCAGGCCTGGAGGGCCGAAGAGCTGTTCCTGTGCTGTAATGTTCTTTGTTCCTACATTCACTGGAGTTTAGAAGAGTGAGAGAGGATCTCATAGAAACTTATAAATAAAATATAATCCTAGTCGATTTAGCCGACTATTGGAATTTTCTGCTTTTATATCGGAATTCCAGATCAAATCTCTAGCCTAATTGACCTTTCTTTTATAAAGCTGTGCGCAAGGGTGCAAAATCCTCCCCAGCTTGACCCCAAATTCCAGTGTCATGCTGCATATTGGGCTGAAACTGGAACGCAGGTTTGGAGGTAGAATGGTGCCTGGAATCCTGAGGCTATTCCAGGTGGGAAGGTGACTCATTTTGCGATCCTGTCGCCTGCAAGTGAGCAGCTGGCCTGTGTTTACAAAATAGACAATGTGGTCAGTAACGACACGAGAAAGAGGAGCTCCTTTTGCCCTGTCCAACGATTCTCCCATCACCCCGCCCCCCCCCCGCCCCCCGACCATAAACCGTCAAAAGCAACTTAATGTGTCTTTCATCTCTGTGCTGCCTGTGGGATGAAGCTGTGTTTGGAATTGTTATTGTCTAACAGCCTCTGTGCTTCGAAATGCCTTGTCTGTAAAGTACTTTCACTTAGAATCCCTCCAGTGCAGAAGGAGGCCATTCAGTCCATCGAGCCTGCCCCGACAACAGTCCCACCCAGGCCCTATCCCCACATATTTACCCTGCTAATCTCCCTGACACTAAGAGGCAATTTATCATGGCCAATCAACCTAACCTTTGGAGATGTTTATGGAGGCTGTAATGAGACAATAAGCAGAATGAAAACAGAAGATGCTGGAAAATCTCAGCAGGTCTGACAGCATCTGTGGGGAGAGAATAGAGCCAACGTTTCGAGTCGAGATGACCTTTGTTCGAACCATCAGGGCTCTAAATGTGTTCCTGGAACATTTAAATCTTAACTCTCTTCCTGCATTCCTCTGAAAGTTAGGCCCTTGAGTTACTGACTTATCAGCCAGAGGCTTTTTCTACTCCTTTGTTCTTTGCCCCCCATAAAGGTCCCGACTAGCATCATGACTGGTGAACTCGGTTTTGGTTTGTACGCTAACTGGAGCTTTCTCACCGTGGCAAAGACCGTGGTGTATTTTCCCTGTTTCTCCCACTGGCCTGGGGTCAGGAAGGCAGTGAGACAGTAATAAAAGGTTGTCAGTTCAGTGCAATGAGATCCTAATCTCCCCCATCGCAAACCAGTTAAACGACTGACAGAAACAGGAAGGTATGTGTTGTATCCTCCTCATTACAGTTTGTGGTGTTCCCACCTCCATGTCCTGCCATTTCCCAGATGTAGTGGGGCGGTAAGCAGGTGGTCATTGATTCCAGCCAGGAGGTCTATCTGCCAAGACTCACTGAGCAGAAACTCCAGTTTGGCAGCATTGTGCATTTATCAAGCACTTTGCACATCCCACGGTATATTCACAACAACTCTATTGGACAAAGTTTGACACTGCGCCATGTGAGATATTGGGACAGGCAAGGTCAAAGATCCAGGTTTTGAGGAGTATTTTATAGGTGGAAAGAGTGGTGGAGAGTCCGAGGTGTAGGGAGGGAATTCCAGAGCTCAGGGTTGAGGCAATTGAAAGCTCCACCACCAATGGTGGAACGTTTGGAAGTGGAGGCAAAAGAGGTCAGAATTAGAGGAGAGCAGATATTCTCTGAGGGTTACAGAGCTGGAGGAGACTAAAGAGATAGAGAGGCGCGAGGCCATGGTGAGATCTGAAAAATTGAGGCACTGCTGGACCAGAAGCAGCCTGGGTCAGTGGGCAGAGGGTGCTGAGAGAATGGGACATGGAGAAAATTTGGACAGGGGCAGCATGAACTCAGTTTAGAGAGTACAGGATGGGAGGAGAGTGTTGGAACAGCTGAGTCGAGGTGAAAGGAGAGAGTGGGTGAGGGCTTCAGCAGCAGGACGAGCTGAGGATCAGGCGGGTGATGTTACTAAGGTGGAAGTGGTCGGTGGTCTTCATAGAATCCCTACAGTGCAGAAGGAGGCCATTTGGTCCATCAAGCCTGCACCGACAGTGATCGCTCCCACGCCCCATCCCCTTGGAGATCTTGGAGATGGCTAGGTTATGGGTCAGAAGGTCGCTGTCAAATAGAATATCATAAGTACAAAATGGTCCGATTCAGCCTCAGACAGCGGCCAGGGAACACAGTGTGTGGAGCGGCTGAGGATATTTGCTTCAGCAACTATTTCCCAACTTGCACAGGAGCAAGCTGAGTCTTTGAAAGGAAATAGAAGTCAGCTTCTCGGGCCCGCTCTGCCTTTCAACTAGACCATAGTTGATCTTCTCCCTCAATGCCATCTTCCTGCTCCACCCCCATCCGTATCCCTTGATATCTTTAACATTGAGACACATCTATCATACTCTGCCTTGAATGTACTCAGTGACTGAACCTCCAAACTCTGAGTGAAGAAATTCCTCCATCACAATCCTAAATGGCCTACCTCTTATACTGAGATGGTGCCCTTACCTGGTTCTAGACCCCCGGTCCAGGTAGGGAGAGCCGCCTCTACCATGCCGAACCATGTAAGAATTTTGTAGGTTGCAATGAGTTTGCCTCTCCAGAGAATATAGACCTGGTTTCCTCCTTCCCCTCCTCTCTGGAAGAGTAGTTGAAATCTGGAAATGTGTCTCAAAACATTGTGGGTGCAAAGGGAAGCTGGAGACTTCAAGACCAAGGTGGATGGATTTTTGTTAAGATGGCAAAGGATAAGGAGCAAAGGCAGGACCATGTATTTGAGATGTATGTCGCCAGGATCTAACTAAATGCCGGAACAGGCCCAAGTGGCTGACTGGCCTACTTGTGTTCCTAGGAATGCCTCACTCAACTGTGTGCCTGTCATTGCTGATCTACTGTCAAAACCCTCACTCGTGTCTTCCTTATTGCTACGCTCAACTGTTCCGACCCACTCCTGTCTGGCTCTCCCACATTCCATCCTTTGTAAACTTGAGATCATCCAAAGCTCTGCTGCCTGAGTCTGAACTCTCGCACAGTCCCATTCCCTTCTCACCCCTTGTGCACCCTGACTACATTGACTCCCTCCCTTTCTCTGAAATCTCCTCCAGCCCCCACAACCTTCTCAGTTATCTGTGCTCCCCTAACTCTGGCCTCAAGTGCATTCCTACTTCAGCTGCCGGAGTCCAGAGCTCTGGAAATCCCTTCCCAAAGCTCTCCTCTCAACCTCACTCTTCTCCTTTAAGACACTCCTTAAAACCTCTGAGACCAAGCATTTGGTCATCTGACCTAATATCTCTTATATGACTCAATATCACGCTTTGTTTGATAATGTGAAGTGCTTTGATTGCGTTAAAGACGTTACATCGATATAAATTGTTGTACATCAAACTGTGTGTGTGCATGCGTGCGTACCTTGATGGTACTGAAACATTAGATCTAGGATGAAGTGAAAACAAGTTGTCTCAGTATCTCTAAACTGTGATCCCAGAGCTACAAGCCCCACGTGACTGCTGTATAATATGATTAATTCAGGGTAATCACTTGGCTTGTTTATCATGGTGATGGAGATAATGTTTCCAAGCCTACATGATTTTAGACTGATCTGCCTTTGGCTGATGTTCCTGTCACCCTGCCTTGCTGGCAGAGCCTTTACTGAATCCCAGCTCTGTCCTCCATTCCTGCCTACCATGACCCCATCACAGGCAAAACTAACACAATACCTCGACGATAACAGTCTGCCAGGTTGGGTGCAGTGTAGATTAAACATATAAATGGCAGAGTAATTCAGAGAACACAGGTTCAGGTCCCACTGTGGCGTGGGAGTTGGAGAATTTGAACCCTTCTAAAGCAGAATGGAAATAAAAGAAATCAAATCACTTGCTGCTTGGGAGCTTCAGAGAATGGTAGCTTTCTCTCTGCCTCTCTCTGAGATCTGGAGACTGCCAGAAAAGAACAATGCAGCACAGGAACAGGCCCTTCAGCCCACCAAGCCTGCGCCTATTCTTAATCCTTATTTAGACCCGCTACTTAGTGCCCACATGCAGTTGCTATCCCTCTGTTCGTCTCCTGTTCATGAGTTTATCAAGGAACACCTTGAACGTGCCTGCTTCCACCTCCTTCACTGGCAGTGCATCCAGGCACCCACCACCCTCTGTGTGGAAAAAGTACAGTGGTGAGCACTGCTGCCTCACAGCGCCAGGGACCCGGGTTCGATTCTCAGCTTGGGTCACTGTCTGTGTGGAGTTTGCACGTTCTCCCCGTGTCTGTGTGGGTTTCCTCCGGGTGCTCTGCTTTCCTCCCACAGTCCAAAGGACGTGCTGGTTAGGGTGCATCGACCGTGCTGAATTCTCCCTCAGTGTAACCCGAACAGGTGCCAAAGTGTGGCAACTAGGGAATTTTCACAGTAACTTCATTGCAGTGTTAATGTAAGCCTTACTAGTGACAAATAAACTTTTTAAACTTTCCTCGTACTTCTCCCCCAGACTTACCCCCCAACACCTTGAACCTGTGCCCTCTCGTAGTTGACCTTTCCACCCTGGGGAAAAAGCCTTTGACTATCCACCCTGTCTGTGCCCCTCATAATTTTGTAGCCCTCTATCATGTCGCCCTCAGCCTCCGTCTTTCCAGTGAAAACAATCCGAGTTTATCCAACCTCTCCTCATATCCAAAACCCTCCAGACCAGACAACATCCTGGTGAACCTTCTTTGCACCCTCTTCAAAGCATTCACATCCTTCTGGTAGTGTGGCGACCAGAACTGCAGGCAATATTCCAAATGTGGCCTAACTAAAGCTTTATGCAGCTGTAACATAACTTGCCAACTTTTATACTCTATGCCCTGGCAGATGAAGGCAAGCATGCTGTATGCCTTCTTGACCACCTTATCTACTTGTGCTGCTCCTTTCAGGGATCCATGGACCTGTACGCCCAGATCCCTCTGTATGTCATTGTTCCTAAGGGTTCCACCATTTACCAGCACATTTCATACCTAAATTTGATGTTCCAAAATGCATCATCTCGCATTTATCTGGATTAAACTCCCATCTGCCATTTCTCTGCCCAAGTCTCCAATCTATCTATATCCTGTTGTATCCTTTGATAATCTTTGTCACTATTAGCAACTCTGCCAATTTTTGTGTCAACCGCAAAATTGCTAATCAGATCACCCAGATTTTCCTCTATATCATTTATATAGACCACAAACGACAGAGGTCCCAGCACTGATCCCTGCAGAATGCCACTAGCTCCAGATTTCCCCTTCCACCGCTACTCTCTGTCTTCTATGAAATCAGTAAAAGTAGCCATGAAACTCATTGTTATTAAAAGCTTTAATGGTCTGGTCAGTGTGTAACTCCCATCTGCTCTTGAATCAGATCGCTCAAATTCTTTGCCCCTCTAGATCTTCTTTCTTTCAATCTTTAAGCTTTCGAGACCCAAGCTTGTGTCCCCTGAATCAGATGCTCCCTCCTATTCAGAATTGTTACAGCGCAGAAGGAGGCCACTCGGCCCATCGTGTCTGTGCCAGCTCTCCAAGTGAGCAACTTGCCTAGTGCCATTCCCCTGCTTCTCCCTAAACCTTGTACATTCTTCCTTTTTCTAATTCCCCTTTGAATACTCTCGAATGTGCCTCGCCGCACTCTGAGGCAGTAACTTCCAAACCCCTAGCCACTCGCTGCGTGAAAACGCTTTTCCTCCTGTCATTATCTTTTTGCACCTTTCAGTTTAAATCTGTGCCCCTCTGCTCTCCCACTCATTTAACTCTTGGCCTCCTTGTACCGTGGCCCTTTGCCCAACTCTCCGAGTGAAAAGTAATCCCGACACCTGTGATGTTTGATGTGAGTCGACAGTTTCTGAGAGTTAAGGATCCGGCTTGCTAATTTTATTCCTTCCCCACCTCCCGTTTAGCCACTCATCTCTTTATTTTTTTTTCTTTTTAAACAGGAAAACAGCTTGATGGAATATGGTGAGTTAATCTGTGAATTTGCAAAGCTTTTATTGGTCTTTGGCAGTCTGGTAGGGCTGGTATTAATATGCAAATATATATTAAGAGATAATTATTATAATGCATCTGTCTATTTTAATGAATTTGTATCTGCTCCTCCTCCAGGCACACTGCAATTGTTGTCAATGGAGAGGAGTTCTTCTATGGATCTGGTGGGATTGCTAACTGTCAGCCTGTGAGTGTTCTCCCTTTATCTTCTAAATGTTTATCCATGCACACTTGTCCCATTCTTCAGCCGATTTCAGCCCTCCCGTTCCCAACCCTTGGGTGAAAGATTTGTCTTATGAATCATGAAATTGAGCAGTTTAGGCCGATACTCTCTCTAGAGTTCAGAAGAATGAGGGGAGATCTAATTGAGGTATATAAGGTGATGAAAGGTATTGAACAAAGAAGATGTAGAGAGGATGCTTCTTCTTGTGGGGCAATCTGGGACAAGAGATCATAGTTTTAGATAAGGGGCAGCAGATTTAAAAGTGAGATAAGGACAAATTACTTCTCTCAAAGCGTGGTTAATCTGTGGAATTCACTCACCCAGATTGTGGTGGATGAACATAAGAACATAAGAAATAGGAGCAGGAGTAGGCCATCTAGCCCCTCGAGCCTGCCCCGCCATTCAATATGATCATGGCTGATCTGAAGTGAATCAGTTCCACTTACCTGCCTGCTCCCCATAACCCTTAATTCCCCAACCGATCAGAAATCCAGGATGCCGGGACATTGAGTAAATTTGAGGAGGAGATGGACAGATTTTTAATCAGTAATAGGTTGAAGGGTTATGGAGAACGGGCAGGAAAATGGACCTGAGGCTGAGATAAGGGGTGGCACAGTGGTTCGCACTGCTGCCTCACAGCGCCAGGGACCCGGGTTCAATTCCGGCCTCGGGTGACTGTGCGGAGTTTGCACGTTCTCCCCGTGTCTGCGTGGGTTTCCTCCGTGTGCTCTGGTTTCCTCCCACAGTCCAAAGATGTGCGGGTTAGGTGGATTGGCCATGGTAAATCGACCCTTAGTGTCGGGGACAAGCAGGGTAACATACTTGGGGTTAAGAGATAGGGTCTGGGTGGGTTTGTGGTTGGTGCAGACTCGAGTGGCCTCCTGCGCTGTAGGGATTCAATGAGATGAGCCATGATCATCGTGAAAGGCAGAGCAGACCCGAGGGGCTGAATGGCCTACTCCTGCTCCTAGCTCTTATGTTCTTGGGGTAAAGCCCACTCATCAACTCAGCAGTTTGTTTTGAATACAATTCTCCAGCCCATGAGGGCAATCAGGAAGACCCAGATCCACAAATTCTTCAGGATATAATTGCCATCCATATGCTGTGACCACCTTGTTCTCCAGAAATGCTTTGAATGCCACCATGAAGAATTTAAGTACACAGCCTTCATCCCCTCTTCTGAAATCCCTTTCGACTGGTCAGTCACCCCTGTGGAGGAAAAAATGTAACATTTCCTTCCGATAGCCATCCTCAGGGATCCAGAGTTCCTGCAAAGCTGTCCACAACAAACACAGCATCGACAGGCATGTTGTCCATACTTTTAATAATCCAAATGCTATCCAATGATCAGGAATTCGAGCTCACTTTCTTCATCCCGATTTGGGAATACTGAAGTTAATTAAGCTGTCAAGGCAGCTGAGATTTCCGGGTTACGGATTCGCGGGTTTACGGGGATAGGGCGGGGGGGGGGGGGGGGGCTAAGCGGGATGCTCTGTCGGGGGGGTGGGGGTACAGACTTGATGGGCTGAATGGTCTCCACCTGCACTGTAGGGATTCCATGATCCAGGGAGCTCATGTTTTACCAGCGATCGATAATAAATCCAAAGATAGAACCATAGAAAATTACAGCTCAGAAACAGGCCCTTTGGCCCTTCTTGTCTGTGCCGAACCATTTTATGCCTAGTCCCACTGACCTGCACTTGGACCATATCCCTCCACACCTCTCTCATCCATGAACCCGTCCAAGTTTTTCTTAAATGTTAAAAGTGACCCCGCATTTACCACTTTATCCGGCAGCTCATTCCACACTCCCACCACTCTCTGCGTGAAGAAGCCCCCCCTAATATTCCCTTTAAACTTTTCTCCTTTCACCCTTAACCCATGCCCTCTGGTTTTTTTTCTTCCCTAGCCTCAGCGGAAAAAGCCTGCTTGCATTCACTCTATCTATACCCATCAAAATCTTATACACCTCTATCAAATCTCCCCTCAATCTTCTACGCTCCAGGGAATAAAGTCCCAACCTATTCAATCTCTCTCTGTAACTCAGCTTCTCAAGTCCCGGCAACATCCTTGTGAACCTTCTCTGCACTCTTTCAATCTTATTTACATCCTTCCTGTAACTAGGTGACCAAAACTGTACACAATACTCCAAATTTGGCCTCACCAATGCCTTATATAACCTTACCATAACACTCCAACTTTTATACTCGATACTCCGATTTATAAAGGCCAATGTACCAAAGGCATTCTTTACGACCCTATCCACCTGTGACGTCACTTTTAGGGAATTCTGTACCTGTATTCCCAGATCCCTCTGTTCAACTGCACTCTTCAGAGTCCTACCATTTACCCTGTACGTTCTACTTTGATTTGTCCTTCCAAAGTGCAATATCTCACACTTGTCTGCGTTAAATTCCATTTGCCATTTTTCAGCCCATTTTTCTAGTTGGTCCAAATCCCTCTGCAAGCTTTGAAAACCTTCCTCACTGTCCACTACACCTCCAATCTTTGTATCATCAGCAAACTTGCTGATCCAATTGACCACATTATCATCCAGATCATTGATATAGATGACAAACAACAATGGACCCAACACCGATCCCTGCGGCACACCACTAGTCACAGGCCTCCACTCAGAGAAGCAATCCTCCACAACCACTCTCTGGCTTCTTCCATTGAGCCAGTGTCTTATCCAATTTACTACCTCCCCATGTATACCTAGCGACTGAACCTTCCTAACTAACCTCCCATGAGGGACCTTGTCAAAGGCCTTGCTGAAATCCAGGTAGACAACATCCACCGCCTTCCCTTCATCCACTTTCCTGGTAACCTCCTCGAAAAACTCTAATAGATTGGTCAAACATGACCTACCATGCACAAAGCCATGTTGACTCTCCCTAATAAGTCCCTGTCTATCCAAATATTTGTAGATCCTATCCCGTATCACACCTTCCAATAACTTGCCCACCACCGACGTCAAACTTACTGGCCGATAATTTCCCGGATTTCTTTTGGAACCTTTTTTAAACAACGGAACAACATGAGCCACCCTCCAATCATCCGGCACCTCCCCGGTGAATACTGACATTTTAAATATGTCTGCCAGGGCCCCTGCAAGTTCAACACTAGCTTCCCTCAAGGTCCGTGGGAATACCCTGTCCGGTCCTGGGGATTTATCCACTCTGATTTGCCTCAAGACAGCGAGCACCTCCTCCCCTTTAATCTGTAAAGGTTCCATGGCCTCCCTACCAGTTTGCCCTATTTCCGTAGACTCCATGCCCGTTTCCTCAGTAAATACGGATGCAAAAAAAAAAAGATGTGCGGGTTAGGTTGACTGGCCATGCTAAATTAGCCCTAGTGTCAGGGGGATTAACAGGGTAAATATGTGGGGTTACAGGGATAGGACCTGGGCGGGATTGTGGTCAGTGCAGACTCGATGGGCCGAATAGCCTCCTTCTGCACTGTAGGGATTCTATGATTCTATAAATCATCTTCATTGCTTACGTAGCTGCTTTTGGCTTCCTGTCCTGATGCATAACCCTCCAGTCAGAGATGTTCCCAAACTTGAGACACTGACAATGTGCAGAGGTATTCTTTCCCGAACAGCGTGTGGGAGGGATACACCACAAACGCAGCGGTGTTGTGATGATGGGACACATGGTGTCTGTGCGATATTGGGTCCACGTGACCATGGCGTGTGCTATAATGTCCTGTGTTGCTTTTTTTCTGGTTCCTAGGGAGGGACTTTACTTGGGCCGCCTGACTCTGTCATTGACCTTGGAACCACAGAAGTGACCGAGGACTTGATCATGGAGTACTTATCATCTCTGGGAGAGTCAGCATTCAGGTTAGTTACTCTTCGCTCCATGTGCTTTCAGAGTGGAATCAGTGGGTTGCCTAGAATCAAGTGCAGGGATACCCCGTGGTCTTGGGGGTCAATGGCAGTCACGTGCAATAGCAGCATTTCCAATTATATAATATTTATTATATAATATATTAAATCTAGCTACTGTGCAGCTTTCTCCTGTTATACCTCGGGGAGGTGATAACCTCGTGGTATTCTCGCCAGAGTATTAATCCAGAAACTCAGCTAATGTTCTGGGGGACCCGGGTTCAAATCCCACCACGGCAGATGGTGGAATTTGAATTCAATTTAAAAAATAAAATCTGGAATTAAGAATCTACTGATGACCATGAAACCACTGTCGATTGTTGAAAAAACCCGTCTGGTTCACTAATGTCCTTTAGGGAAGGAAATCTGCCGTTCTTACCTGGTCTGACCTACATGTGACTCCAGAGCCACAGCAATGTGGTTGACTCTCAGCTGCCCTCGGACAACTAGGGATGGGCAATAAAAGCTGGCCAGCCACTCACGACCATGTCCCAGAAATGAATTTTTTAAAGTGTCCACATTTATAATAGAAAGTACCAATGCAAACTTCTCATTCTGCAATTATATCCTCCAGCCTGTGGTGGCAGTGCTGCCTCATTAGAGGCCTGATGGTGTTGGCTCAGAAGAAAGTTCCCATGCTCAGTGTTGACTCGCACTGTGGGGACAATTGCCCAAGTATCACAGAAATTACTCCATTTGTTTGTAGTCTGCCATAGTGACATTTAGATTAAAATCGTCTCCTTTTAATCTGTTAATACTGCGTGAAGTAGGTGGGCTCTTCCCTGCAGATAGAAGTTGTAACCCCACAGGGTTTGCTCAATAGTGAACATTGAGACTTTAGAATCATAGAATCCCTGCAGTGCAGAAGGAGGCCATTCGGCCCGTCGAGCCTGCACCAACCACAATCCCACCCAGGCCCTATCCCCATAACCCCACATATTCACCCTGTTAATCCCCTTGACACTAAGGGTCAATTTAGCATGGCCAATCCACTTAACCTGCACCTCTTGAGTGTGGGAAGAAACCAGAGCACCCGGAGGAAACCCACGCAGACACGGAGAGAAAGTGCAAACTCCACACAGGCAGTGATACGAGGCCGGAATTGAACCTGGGTCCCTGGCGCTGTGAGGCAGCAGTGCTAACCACTGTGCCGCCCCATCTTAACTCCATCTACTCGCTGTTTTTCTCTGTAACCCTCCATGTCACTGCATTACTAAAATCAATTCATTTCAGTTTGACATTTTTTACTGAAGATTCCCCCTCCCTCCCCTCCAGCAGCTTTTACGGTGGAAGAGTTTCCCAGATCTCCGCTACCCCTTTATCTTTGTGTGAAGAGTTGTTTCCTGACACTGTCTGTGAATGGCCTGGCTCTGAATTTAAGGTTCTACTGCCTTGGTCTGGACTCTGGCACCAGAGAAAATAGTTTTTCTCCACCTCCCCTATCAACTCCTTTAAGCATCTTAAGCACTTGAGTTTGATCATCCTTAATCTTCTGTATTCGTGGGAATACGAATTGAGTTTATTCAGCCCATCCTCTATTAAAGCCGATTAACTCGAGGATGATGCTGCATCATCTTTTAGCCTCTGTCCCACCAAGGCCAGTATATCCTTCCTGACGTGTGGTTCCTCGACCTGAGTGTTGTACCCAAAGAGGCTTCAACTAGACTTTAATATAATTGCAACATCATTTTAACATTTATATTCCATACCTTTATATTTCATTGGCCCTTTCAATTCATTTTTGTACCCGTCCCACTCGCTTTTTCCCATGAAAGGCAGGCCTCCAGACCTGATGCAGCCACAAACACGACATCCCTTGCTCACCCTGAATCGTGTAATATCCCGGAGAGGCATCAAAACTAAAATGAGGTAAATGGGCTGAGTTCAGTTCAGGAAAACTGAAGTATCTCCCCCTCACAACCCTGATGAGTGTGAGGTGATGCACATTGGAAGAAGAAACAAGATGAGGGAGTATTTAATGAATGGCAGGACACTGGGTAGCTCAGAGGGATCTTGGAGTAATTATCCACAGATCCCTGAAGGCAGCAGAGCACGTGAAGAGATGCAGGTTTGGTGGGCCGAAGGGCCTGTTCCTGTGCTATATTGTTCTTTGTTTGTTGTCCTTTGATAGTTAAGAAGGCATGCTGGACACTTGCTTTCATGTATAGGGTAAGACGAGTGTAGAGCAAGGAGGTGATATTGGAGTTGTACAGAGCATTGATTAGGCCACAGCAGGAGTACTGTGTGCAGTTCTGGTCACCTCACTATAGGAAGGATGTGATTGCACTAGAGGAAGTACAGAGGAGATTCACCAGGATGCTGCCTGGGACGGAGCATTTGAGCGATAAGGAGAGGCTGGATAGGCTTGGATTGTTTTCTTTAGAGCAGAGAAGGCTGAGGAGGGACATAATTGAGGTGTATACGATTATGAGGGGTATGGACAGGGTGAGCAGGGAGCAGCTGTTCCCCTTGGTTGAAAGGTCAGTCACAAGAGGACACGGTTTTAGGGTGAGGGGCAGGAGATTCAGAGGGGATTTGAGAAAAAGAATTTTCACTCAGAGGGTGGTGGGAATCTGGGATGCGCTGCCTGGGAAGGTAGTGGAAGCCGGAAACCTTACAACCTTTATTAAAAAAAAAATTTGGAAGAGCACTTGGAACATCATGATACTCGGATATGGGACAAGTGGAGGAAAATGGGATTAGTGCACCTTTAGTGGTAGTTATTATCAGTGCAGGCTCAATGGACCAGAGCCTTTTCTGCTCTGTATGGCTCTCGTGCCCTCTCTTGCCCCTCATCCAATAAGATACCCGTGGAGTCTGTCCCCCATCCTCTAGTACGATGTTGGAGGGAGTTTTTAACCCCAGGTACGTATCCTCGGTAATCCATTATTGGGAAATTCATGTGCCTCTGGCTACTAAACACATGAATCCAGTCCCAGGTTTCAGTGGGTGTGACACAACGGCATACTGTAAGGTGACATTACATTGCATAGAATTTTGTTGAACGTATGAAATGAACTTCCAATCCCATAACTGTGTCATGAAATTTACAGAATACTGAGAGGCCTAGATAGAGGAGAGGATGTTTCCACTATTGGGAGAGACTGGAACTCGAGGGCATAACGTCAGGGTGAAGGGACGCTCCTTTAAAACAGAGATGAGGAGGAATTTCTTCAGCCAGAGAGTAATGAAGCTGTGGAACTCTTTGCCGCAGAAGGCTGTGGAGGGCCGGTCATAGAGTGTCTTTAAGACAGAGATAGATAGGTTGTTGATCAATAAGAGGATCAGAGGTTACGGGGGGAAGGCAGGAGAATGGGGATGAGAATCATATCAGCCATGATTGAATGGCAGAGCAGACTCGATGGGGCCGAATGGCCTTATTCTGCTCCTATATCTCATGCTCTTATCATGTAGACCACTTTTCCACCTCTATAACATCATCTGATTCTGCCCCATCTCTGCTCATCTGCTGCTGAATCCATGTTCTATGCCCTCTTTTTGCTCCTAGTCTTGGCTATTCCAACACACACCTGGCCAACTTCACACACACTACCCATCTTAAACCCTAGGCCTTTCTAATGGCTGCCCATGTCCCACTTTACACTGAGTTGCTTCACCTATCATCCCTCTGCTTGCTCGTTGGCTCCCGGTTCCAGCTGCATCGCATTTTTAAATCCTCATCCTTGTTTTCGAATTCCCCTGTCACCTCGCCCCCCTCTGTCTATAATCCCCTCCAGTCCTGCAACCCTCTGTACTTCTCTTAATTCCAACCACTTGTGCAGTCTTGCTTTTATCATTCCACCATTTTGCAGCCCTGCTTTTTACGGCCATGATCGCGCAGTACGGTGGCACAGTGGTTAGCACTGCAGCCTCAGTGCCAGGGACCCAGGTTCGATTCCAGCCTTGGGCGACAGCCTGTGTGAGTTTGCACATTCTCCCCGTGTCTTTGTGGGTTTCCTCCAGGTGCTCCGGTTTCCTCCCACAGTCCAAAGATGGAAACATAGAAATGTAGAAGATAGAAGAAGGAGGAGGCCATTTGGCCCTTCGAGCCTGCTCCGCCATTCATCACGATCATGGCTGATCGCCTAACTCAATAACCTAATCCTGCTTTCCCCCCATAACCTTTGATCCCATTCGCCCCAAGTGCTATATCCAGCTGCCATCTCTGCTATTGATTCAGTCCATCTTGAAATAAAGCCTAGTGCTTGGTTTATAGGGCGGCACGGTGGCACAGTGGTTAGCACTGTTGCCTCACAGTGCTAGGACCCGGGTTCGGTTCCCAGCTTGGGTCACTGTCTGTGGCGAGTTTGCACGTTCTCCCTGTGTCTGCGTGGGTTTCCTCCCACAGTCCAAAGATGTGCGGGTTAGGTTGGCCATGGTAAATTGCCCCTTAGTGTCAGGGAGACTAGTAGGGTAAATACATAGGGCTATGGGGGTGGGAGTTGGGTGGAATTGTGGTCAGTGCAGACTCGATGGGCCAAATGGCCTCCTTCTGCACTGTACCCCACTCATCTTTCAAATAGTAAGTGACCCTCCCTCCTCTTCATTCCAAAATGAACCACCTCACACTTCTGTGTTGAAATTAACGTGTCCATTATTTCCCCATTCTGCGGGTTTAATGTTCTGCAGTATTTTGTCGCAGTCCTCCCCAGTGTTGACTGTCCCTCACTGCAATTTGAGGACATCCTCAAATTGATAATGCCGTGTGCTTTTGTTTCAGAAGTTGAGACCGTTAATATAAATTGTGAAGAGCAATGGTCCCAGCGCTGATCCTTGGGGAACGCCACTTTTTGCACTTTCTGCCACTCTGAATAACTAGCCTTCACTCCCACTCTCTCCTTTCTGTCTTGAAGCCAGCTGGCAATCCATTCTGCCACTTATAGAATAGAATCATAGAAACCCTACAGTGCAGAAGGAAGCCATTCGACTGACTGACCACAATCCCACCCAGGCCCTATCCTGATTCCACATTGTCTGGCCTTATTCAATAGTCTATCCAATTGCAACTACTGTATTTCCCTAATCATAGAAATCATAGAAACCCTACAGTGCAGAAGGAGGCCATTCGGCCCATCGAGTCTGCACCGACCACAATCCCACCCAGGCCCTACCCCCACATATTTACCCGCTAATCCCTCTAACCTACGCATCTCAGGACTCTAAGGGGCAATTTTTAACCTGGCCAATCAACCTAACCCGCACATCTTTGGACTGTGGGAGGAAACCGGAGCACCCGGAGGAAACCCACGCAGACACGAGGAGAATGTGCAAACTCCACACAGACAGTGACCCAAGCCGGGAATCGAACCCAGGTCCCTGGAGCTGTGAAGCAGCAGTGCTAACCACTGTGCTACTATCTTCCCATATTCGACCTCCCAAACAGCATCACTTCTCCGGTTACAGCATCACTTCACGCAGACACAGGATGGCACAGTGGTTAGCACTGCTGCCTCACAGCGCCAGGGACCCGGGTTTAATTCCAGCCTTGGGTGACTGTGTAGAGTTTGCATGCTCTCCCCATGTTTGCGTGGGTTTCCTCCGGGTTCTCCAGTTTCCTCCCACAGTGCAAAGAAGTACAGGTTGGGTAGATTGGCCATGTTAAATTCTCCCTTAGTGTCCCAAGATGTCTAAGTTAGTTGAATTAGCCATGGTAAATGTATGGGGTTACGGGGATAGATCCTGGCTAAGATACTCAGTCAAAGAGTCAGTGCAGACTCGATGGGCTGAATGGTCACTTCTGCACTATAAGGATTCTATGATTCTATCTGCACATTGAGTTTCATATGTCATGTTGCTGCCTGTTTCACCAATTTGACCAGGATATCCTGAAGCCAGATCTATCTGGTTTTGGTGTTAAGTGAAGGATAATATTGGCATGCCCAGTGGGAGGACGGTTTTGTCCTTTAAGTGCTGTAGGATCTTTTACATTCATACAGACAGCAGATATGGCCTTGACTGCACTGAAACTTCAAGCTTGATTATGTTGACTGGTTCCCCCTCTTGTTCTCATTCAATGCATTGAGATTTAATTACCTTTTCATTTTATATTAGGAAAGCCAAATGTTACTCCAGTTACAGCTCTCTGCTGAAACCACTGGTTTCTGCTGGAATAGAGTTTCATGGTTTGAGGCCTCCGCAGCTAAAATCCTTTCCTGTGGCACAAAGTGCGCTTTATCTGGGACCTGAGCACCACATTGTAGGAAGAACACCTTGGAGAGTGTGCAGCAAAGGTGGACCGGAATTGCTCCAGGCACGTGGGAGTCCAGTACCGTGGAGACATTCGAGATGCTAGAGATGTTCTCCTTGGAGCAAAGGAGGTTGAGAGGAGATTTGATAAGAGGTGTTCAAAATAATGATGGGGGGGATTGCACAGACAGGATAGATGGAGAGAAACTGCTCCTCCCCCCTCCCGTCCGCCTATGGGGACAAAGAGCACAGGTTTAAGGTGGCTGGCACGAGCACCAGAGGTGACATGAGGAAATAGTTTTTACACAGTTAAGATCTGGTGCCTTGCCTGGGAATGTGGGGCAGGCAAAATCAGTCATCACTCTCAGCAGAGAAATGGACAAGCAGCTGAAGAGGGAAATGTGCACAGCTATGAGGAATTGGCCTTGAGTGGGACTAGCCGAATGGCTCTTGCAAAGGGCCAGCACAGCCTGACGGGCCAAATAGTCTTCTGTAATTGTTCTGTTTCTGTGGAATGTCTCATTTTTATTCTCCGGTTACAGGGGAGAGTGCTACAAACTGTTTGAACACAACTGCAATACATTCAGCAACGAGGTTTCCCAGTTCCTCACAGGAAAGAAGATTCCATCCTACATCACTGACCTGCCTTCTGAGGTCTTATCAACGTGAGTACTCGAGGCACTTGCCCCAACAGTTGTCTTTCTTTACCCTCTGAATGCACTGACCCGTGCTGGGTTACTGCAGGAGTCTCTGCAGTCTCGGTGGATGGAGTAATTGCCCCCTGCAGACCAAAGATTCCAGGTTTGATTTCTAGTCCGTGTACCCAATTCCCTAACATCAACATTAATACATAGGAACGAGGAGCAGAAGAAGGCAAATTCAGCCCTTCGAGCCTGCTCCGCCATTCAATCAGATCATGGCTGATCTCTCCCTGGTCTCAAATCCACCTCCCCACCTGTTCCTCACATCCCCTTTATCCCTTTTTTATTAGAAATATATCCATCTCCTTCTTGAAACCATTCAGTGATTCAGACTCCACCGCGCTGTGGGAGTTCCACAAATTCACCCCCCTCTGCGAGAAGTAGTTCCTCCTCATCTCAGTTTTAAATCTACCGCCTCTCGACCTATATCTTGTTCGAGATTGCCCCACAAGGGGAAACATTTGGTCTAATGGGCGAGGGAGGGACACCAGCCAGATTTCACAATTTCGCAGCCGCTGTCCAGTGATCCCCGCTGGAAACATCGGAGGGACAAAAAACAAGATAGTCCTCCATAGGTGAGTAACCTGGCAACACCCACTGCTCTTGGGGAACCAGCGGGCAGCCAGTGTTCACAAAACCCGTACGCCAGTGAGGTGCCGCAAGAGCGGGAGGCAGAGATAAAAGCAACAACTTTTTGATTTTGATTTATTATTGTTACATGTATTAACATACAGTAAAAAGTATTGTTTCTTGTGCGCTATACAGACAAAACATACCGTTCATAGAGAAGAAAAGGAGAGAGTGTAGTGTTACAGTCATAGCTAGGGTGTAGAGAAAGATCAACTTAATGCAAGGTAGATCCATTCAAAAGTCTTATGACAGCAGGGAAGAAGCTGTTAGATAGAATCCTACACTGTAGAAGCAGGCCCATCGAGTCTGCACCGAGCACAAACCCACCCAGGCCCTATCCCCATAACTCCATGCATTTACCCTGCTAGTCCCCCTGACACTAAGGGACAATTTAGCATGGCCAATCCACCTAACCCGCACCTCTTTAGACTGTGGGAGGAAACCGGAGCACCCGGAGGAAACCCATGCAGACACGGGGAGAATGTGCAAACTCCACACAGACAGTGACCCAAGCCGGGAATCGAACCCGGGTCCCTGGCGTTGTGAGGCAGCAGTGCTAACCACCGTGCCGCCCCTGTTCTTGAGTTGGTCCGTGACCTCAGACTTTTGTATCTTTTTTCCCAACGGAAGAAGGTGGAAGAGAGAATGCCCAGGGTGCGTGGGGTCCTTAATTATGCTGGCTGCTTTGCCGAGGCAGCGGGAAGTGTAGACAAAGTCAATGGATGGGAGGCTGAACTTTTTTGCTTAACGACTGATTTGTTTGTTCCTGTCCTGTTTTGTTTCTATCAGCCCTTTTGGCCAACTCATTAAACCCATCCTGGATTCGGTTCAGATTCAGCCGGTGGGAGGAAGCAGCTTCAACGAACAGAACCCCAGCTAGTAGAAGCACACCAGAGGGCTGCTGACTGCGAAGGGATGTACAGTCACTGGCCTCACGGAACTGTACAGTGATTTTCAAAAAAAAAAGTGAAGATTTCCCTTCAAGTATCTTTCATCTCGTATCTAACTTAACGTAGGACGTTGAAAAGTGGTAGAAATGCTTTTTTAAAAATCTGTTTGAAACGTGCATCTAATACAAAAATACTGCGCTGTGCAGTGCGATACATCAGGTTATCATGCCCACCCCTCCCACCTCGTCAGCTGTTTTTGAATGAACTGGACCACGAGGCAGTCACGAGAGGTTGAATACTCCCTTGATTTACAATGTATTTACCCCCCCCGCCCCACCCTACTCCCACCACACCCCAACTCCTCCCACCAATAGGCCACCAGTATGGAAATCTGTCAGTGTTCGCCCACTGTCGTGCCAGCATCATTGCCAATGTACTGACCAACACAAAGGGGGTAACGTTTCCAGTGCTGTTAATAGATATGCCGCAATATGGGAGGGAAAAACATACTTCAGGCACCATGTTTTCATATCTTGCTGTAGTCTGCACGGTAGCGCAGTGGTTAGCACTGCTGCTTCACAGCTCCAGGGTCCTGGGTTCGATTCCCGGCTCGGGTCACTGTCTGTGTGGAGTTTGCACGTTCTCCTCGTGTCTGCGTGGGTTTCCTCCGGGTGCTCCGGTTTCCTCCCACAGTCCAAAGATGTGCGGGTTAGGTTGATTGGCCAGGTTAAAAGTTGCCCCTTAGTGTCCTGAGATGCGTAGGTTAGAGGGATTAGCGGGTAAATATGTGGGGGTAGGGCCTGGGTGGGATTGTGGTCGGTGCAGACTCGATGGGCCGAATGGCCTCTTTCTGTGCTGTGGGGTTTCTATGATTCTTTCTATGAGTCTTATTTTCTCACTTCCATATGCTGCCATCGACAGCGTACCTTCATTCTCTCCAGAATTCACCCACCTTTGGAAAGACTGAATCTGTAACTTTTAATTCCGCCACCGTTCAGCTGGTTATGGTCGGAGGATTTCCCTCGTTCAGCCCGTGCCCTGCTGTGGCTGACACTGCGTTCCGTGTGCCTTTCCTTCCGGTACTTGGTAGTTAACGTGTGCTTCAAGTCTCTGCACACAGTATCTGTATGGGGTAATGGGTGCACAGGGATACCTGGTGAGAATAGCTGTGTGCCTGGCAGTGAGGGCTCCAGCTGACGAGCACGGGTTTCTGTGGCCCAGTGAAACTATTCCCTGCACACATCCTAGCCACTGTGCTTTGTAAACTCCTGTGCAGTACGTTGTACCTATCAGCACTTGGCTGCAACTGAAAGAGGTGTGTGGGGATCTTTCCCTTTTCTATCTTGCGCCTGGTCAGTGCTGCAAGTGTTGTGTACTGTTAAAACTTACTGACCTGAAGGTGAAGTCAAGCTCAGGTCTCCCAGTTTTGAATTACTTTTGTCAGGCACTCTGCACTCGGGTCATTGTCCCCTTGGTCCCTCCCGGCCAGAAGATGATGCTGGGGAATAGCCTCACTGGGCCACAGAAACCCGTGCTTGTCAGCTGGAGCCCTCACTGCCAGGCACACAGCTATTCTCACCAGGTATCCCTGTGCACCCATTACCCCATACAGTTACTGGCCAGCAATGACGGGTAGCGGCACAGTGGCAAGTGCTGCTGCCTCTCAGCGTCAGGGACCCCATTCCAGCTTTGGGTGACTGTCTGCGTGGAGTTTGCACATTCTCCCCGTGTCTGCGTGGGTTTCCTCCGGGTGCTCTGTTTTCCTCCCACAATCCAAAGATGTGCGGGTTAGGTTGATTGGCCATGCTAAAATTGCCCTTTAGTGTCAGGGGGACTAGCAGGGTAAATACATAGGATTATGGGGATAGGGCCTGGGCAGGATTGTGGTCAGTGCAGACTCGATGGGCCGAATGGCCTCCTCCTGCACTGTAGGGATTCTGTGATAGTGTGTGTACCTTTTGCCCTCCCCCCTAATCCAAGAGCTTGTATCTGTCTTTACACCCACCCCAACTGAGACCAGTTAATTCGTGAGCTACAAGAGTGAGCCGCTGGTTCTCTGTGCCGTTTGGTGTTGGCCAACTCTACCTTTTAAAAACCAGAGGCCATCGCAATAGACCAACAAACTCCAAACACACCCAATCTGCTGAATTATCCCAGCCAGCGGCGTGAGCCATTGCAGCACATCACCCCGTCTAGTTTTGTCTTGTCCAATAGGTTAACTAGTGATTTGGAAATCCAGATGTGGAGGATTGCGTTTCAGATTGGTAAATGGAACAGTCGACACTGATAGAGGGTGTGAGATCTTGATGCTCACGTTTGCATGGGGTGTGCGTGTGAACTTTTAACCTTTTTGGGCATTTATTTTTAAAATGTGCACAGGTTGTTTTCTTGATTTCATAGAAACCCTACAGTGCAGAAGGAGGCCATTCGGCCCATCGAGTCTGCACCGACCACAATCCCACCCAGGCCCTACCCCCACATATTTACCCGCTAATCCAACTAACCTACGCATCTCAGGACTCTAAGGGGCAATTTTTAACCTGGCCAATCAACCTAACCCGCACATCTTTGGACTGTGGGAGGAAACCGGAGCACCCGGAGGAAACCCACGCAGACACGAGGAGAATGTGCAAACTCCACACAGACAGTGGCCCGAGCCGGGAATCAAACCCTGGACCCTGGAGCTGTGAAGCAGCAGTGCTAACCCTGGACCCTGGAGCTGTGAAGCAGCAGTGCTAACCACTGTGCTACCATGCCGCCATCTTTGGTTACTGAATGATGGCGGGTAAGTAAATCCATTCGAATGAAGTGCATTTACTTGTATTTTTGGAGTTCATGCAAGTGGTTTATTTGGCAAACATTAGCACGTGACCAAATTGGTGTCATGATAGCCGCACCTATAGCTAGGCAGCAATTCCTATTGGACAACCCTGTTCCAGGCAGCAATAGGCACTGAAGTCCTTGTTCAGTCTGCCCTCGATGTCGGGGGGTTGCTAATCATGGCTCAGTGATTGTATGGTATCACAGCAGGGCGAGTGGGCACCAAGAACTACCTCAGCTAATATTGAGATTGGACCCTCACTGTCAGCATTATTAGACAACTCCAAGGGGAACAGCTAATTTATCCATATAACTGGACTCCCTCATGACTGCACGCTTTAGCCAACCCAGCTAGCCAGCCCCACTCCCCCCAAGACCTTGCTAGACTGATAATACTCCAGGAGCAGGATTTTAATTAAACTACTTTCTGAACTACGGTCTGGGCCGCTCTTCCATTTTCTAACATCAGCTTGGCCTCCCCGAGGCTGACAGGACCAGTTAGAATGCCAGCTGCTGCCAGTCAAACCCACAGCCTGGCTCCTGGCAATAAATTTGTAAAATTGGGAGATTTCCGAATTGGATAAGCAAGTCCGCTCCTACGCTGCAGCGCAAGCTGCTGTGTCCGTGCTAAATTGTCGGGGTATGCCTTTGAACCCATACCCTGCTTTGCTGAGGTAACCTTACCCAGGTTTGATGCCTTTGCCATGTGGAATCAGGTGTAGAATAATAACCCCAATATTCCCATACCGGGGCTTTAACCCTCCAGCAAAACACTCTCTCTCTCCCTCTCCAACCTAAATCCCAGTAAAACCTCAAGAAGTGACTTGGGTTTATTATAATCACATTGTCCTTTTTAAAATGTCTTTTGACAGGAAGGTTCTGCGATTGTGTCTGGATTGAGCCAACTCAAACTGGGATCTCAAACTGAGAGAGTGACATTCCTCCCCCTCTTCCCAGTCTCCATGTAGCACTCCTATAGACGGGATTAAGTAAAAAGTCTCTCAACACCAGGTTAAAGTACCAACAGGTTTATTTGGTATCACAAGCTTTCGGAGCGCTGCGCTGAAGTGGACTCGCCCAATGAAGGAGCAGCGCTCCAAAAGCTCGTGATGCCAAATAAATAAACCTGTTGGACTTTAACCCTGGTGTTGTGAGACTTCTTACTGTGCCCATCCCAGTCCAATGCGGCATCTCCACCTCATAGACAGGATAGGGGTTGCCCTGCTCCCAAGTCCTGAAACTAATTGCTAACGGTTGGCATTGAGTCCAAAAACAAAAAATAATAGAGTGCAGTGCTGCAAATCTCCCGGTGAGTTTTTTCTTTGACTTTTTCAGCCCGTGTCTGCGTGGGTTTCCTCCCACAGTCCAAAGATGTGCGGGTTAGGTTGATTGGCCAAGTTAAATTGCCCCTTAGTGTCCTGGGATGCGTAGATTAGAGGGATTAGTGGGTAAATATGTAGGGATACGGGGATAGGGCCTGGGTGGGATTGTTGTCAGTGCAGACGCGATGGGCCAAATGGTCTCTTTCTGCACTGTAGGTTTCTATAGGCGGCACGGTAGCGCAGTGGTTAGCACTGCTGCTTCACAGCTCCAGGGTCCCGGGTTCGATTCCCGGCTCGGGTCACTGTCTGTGTGGAGTTTGCACATTCTCCTCATGTCTGCGTGGGTTTCCTCCGGGTGCTCCGGTTTCCTCCCACAGTCCAAAGATGTGCGGGTTAGGTTGATTGGCCAGGTTAAAAATTGCCCCTTAGAATCCTAAGATGCGTGGGTTAGAGGGATTAGCGGGTAAAATATGTGGGGGTAGGTCCTGGGTGGGATTGTGGTCGGTGCAGACTCGATGGGCCGAATGGCCTCCTTCTGCACTGTAGGATTTCTAAAAAAAAAGATAACTGCAATCTCCACAGCAAATAGAACCACCCAGTTTTCATTTTGTTTCCCGGCAATGCAGGTTTGGCTTATCAAATAGGAATCAGCTGACTTGCGTGTAATGTGTGGCGAGCGCTTCTGCTTTGTCAACCTTGCACCGTTTCCACTGTTGCCCCATTACTTAACGTTTGGTGGCCGAGTGGGCGTCCCAGGCTCTTTGCAAGTGTTGCTTCCCAAGCTGCAACACTCCCACTAATAATGTACAGATTGCTAAGTTTCATGATGAATTGTTTATTTATTAGTGTTTTGATAGATTTTGAGCTTAGTCATCCTCTTGAGTGTCAGTGTGACCAATGGTTACTGACTGCACGCATTCTCATCGTCCTGTTCGCCCCCCCCACCATCTTCCTTCAAAATCTGCAACAGCAAAGTGAGGGCATCAACCCATTAAGTGCAGGAGCTCAGACTGGGGCCCACAACACTCTGGTTCCATGACTGTACCTATCCCAAACTGTAAACCCCAGTCCGTACCCTGGATGAAGCTAGGATTGTCTTTGGAAAGCAGCAGAGTGATTTCAAAGCTGTCACAGGATAGGAATTGATGTCCACTTCACTTTTGCAGTTAATCCCTCCAAGTCCATTGATTGTAAATGGCTGCCGGCGTTCTGTGTCAGCGATCTAACCCATAATAGATATAATCCATCAATACCTTCCCCAACAGCTCGGCTGTAGATGCTAGCTTCTCTTCCTGTTCCCCAGTGTGCTTAGGAGAAGGATTCACCAGCTGATGAACAAGCCAGAATGATAACACTTATCTATGGCCAGTGCAGTCTCAATTTGAGTACTTAGGCCAGTAAGGCAGGAGGGCTTTGTGAGCTCCGACAACCCATGCAATGATTGTGGGGGTAGGGGAGGAATAATCAGATCTCACACCCACTGAATGTGGGGATCGTGCTCTGAATGTCCATTCAGAATTTGGAGCCTCTGCTACAGTCCCCACTTTGAACTGTCTGAACTTCGAACTCTGGACGGCCCAACTCTGAACTGTCGCGCCCAACTCTGGACTGTCGTACTCATACAAGCTTTAACAGCTGTTTAATACGCCTCCATTTTACTCCCCAGCCTACGTTGAGTTTTGGGGCTCTAAAGACTACAGTCGAGTTGCTGCAATTGGTGGCTGGGTCCCTAAGCTAGGAATGAGGGAATGTAAATTGCGTTCCAATTTGCTGTCCAAACGCTCTTGCCTACAGCATTTGTGCGTCAGGCATGGATCAGATCAAACCGCTCCGTGGTGCTGCCTCACCTCTCTGGTTGAATATTGCAGTGGTGTCTGGTGCGTGAAGACTGGTTGTGTGGCTGACGTCAGGAGAGCAGCATTGTGCCGCAATGTCAGCTGCTGAAAGAACTTAAAATTGGCGGGTGGGGGGGGGGGGAAAAGGTTGCGAGCAAAGCGCAGGTTGGCCCCCCCCCCCCCCCCCCCCCCCCCTCCCTCCACCCCCTTCCTTGTGGGACGAATGATGCTTCAGCCAAAGGGGGCAATTGGAAATATCCTAATTACGAAACTGTGCCGATCTCCTTCAGTTTGACACACGAGTCCTGCTCAGAAATTTAACCCGTCTTCCGGCCAAAGTGTTTGCCAGACGCAACCTCCGGGATGTGGTCAGGACGCTGCCGCCTCCAGTCAATGGAAAGTTTTGACTTTACATTTTAAACAATTGAATTCTTGATGGTTTGAAAAAGCAATGCGGCGATCGCAGCCAAGTGGGAATTCAGCACTGAAACACCACTTGTGATCAGGTCATTCGGTTTCAACCATCTTTGAATTGACAGAACCGATTTCATTCCAGGTGGTGTCGGCCTATCGCTGTTTTATGCACAAAACACATTGCTGTTGATCCTGTTTACAATATTTAGATATTGACCATTTTTAACGAATTAACAAACCAGGGAATTGTATTTTGCCAATATCTATTGTAATGGTTTTTAACTTGGTGCTGTAGAGAGAGGCATTAACTAGCGTGGGAGGCAAGTGCATATTCGCGACAAAATCTGTGTCCATTTAAACTCCGTTTAACCACCTGCCACATCCAAGTTTAGTTGTGCTTATTTAAGTGAAAATAAATTATCTCTTATGCCTATTTAATTTATAAACATTGAGCTTTTCAGAAAGAAACCTCTCTCTTATTTAGCTGATGATTTGATGGTTTTATCAGAGTGCAGTTGTTCCAGCATGTTGTAAGACTATTTGCCAGTCCCAATCTGGCACCCCTGTTAGTTTTACTGATGCTTGGCCAGGTTGTCGGGAGCAGTGCCTCACTTGGTCTGCAAACCATTTGCGGTTATAATGTGCATGTTCGTTAAATCGCATGATTGATTGTAGACTATTTCTTGCCAGAACGGTTTAGTTGTTGACCCGAAGGTGAGCGAGTTTCCTGCTGCCTTCTCTTGCTCAGAATGATCGCAAGTTTACGCACCTTTATACTGTCACCACAATCACTGCAATCCTCAAAGCACGTTTATTCCCAGTCTTGTCCTGTTTCAGGGCTACCCCCTCACAGCTGGTTATGAAGTGGTGGTGTCTGGCTTGCGCCCTCTGCACTTGTTTGAGAGATCAAAGAAATGGTTCTATTCGGAGTTGAAGACTTGCTATTTGGATTGACTCGTGGGAATTTTTTGCGCTAATCAGGCACAGTGGTGCATGCATTAAACTGCGTTTGGGGACCATCTACAGCCTCCCTTCACGCTGGCGGCACAGTGGTTCGCGCTGCGGCCTCACAGCGCCAGGGATCCAGGTTCAATTCCGGTCTCGGGTCACTGTCTGTGCGGAGTTTGCACATTGTTTCTGTGTGGGTTTCCTCCGGGTGCTCCGGTTTCCTCCCACAGTCCAAAGATGTGCAGATTAGGTGGATTGGCCATGCTAAATTGCCGCTTAGTGTCCAAAGATGTTCAGGTTGGGTGGATTGGCCATGCTAAATTGCCCCTTAGTGTCCAAGGATGTTCAGGTTGGGTGGATTGGCCATGCTAAATTGTCCTTTAGTGTCCAACGATGTACAGGTTATGTGGATTAGCCATGGTAAATGAGTGGGATTACGGGCATAGAGTGGAATTGAGGGTCTGGGCGGATACTCTTTCGCAGTCTTGATGGGCTGATTGGACTCTTTCTGCACTGTAGGGATTCTGAGGCCGTCTACAGCACTCTTCCATATGTCTTACAACCCATATAACTACTGCCAGATACCCCGTACTTCCTGGTACAAGGAAGCCGAGTTGAGGAGTAACCTTAAATTCAACCCAGTATTTTGTTTTACTTTCCCTTTAAGGAATATGTTCAACCCTCACTCAAACTATCTTGTGTCACATTTAAAATCAGGAGATTGGCACATAGGAAATGCAGTCAATCTCTCTGGATGGTGCTGGGTGAATATTCCTCGCACTAAATGTTACCGTACTATAGCGGTTCCACCTGAACCTTCTGCCACTGCAGCCAAAAGCAAAATATCGCGGATGCCGTAAACCTGAAATAAAAAGAAAGAATATGGGAAATGTTTAGCAGGCCAAGCAGCATCTGTAGAGGGAGAAAACTATATTTCACATTGGTAATGACCCTGTAGCTGATGACGTCTGACCTGCTGAGTATTTCCACCAGCTTCTGTTTTTAATTCTGCCTCTCGAGACTGCTGGAGTCTTGTGCTCAGATTCTGGTACCAGCAGTCACTTTTGTATTTGAGTAACTCTCCAGTATTCCTAGTGGCTGTGACGGGCGCTGGGCAGAACTCGGGCCACAACATGGGGACATGGCATCTCTGTGCAAAATGAGGGATGTGTTGGCGTGTGAGGTCATAGAATCCTACAGTGCAGAAGCAAGTTATTCGGCCCATCGAGTCTGCACCAACCACAATCCCGCCTCGGTCCTATCCCCATAATCCCATGCATTTACCCCAGCTAGTCTCTCTGACACTAAGGGGCAATTACCATGGCCAATCAACCTAACCCGCACATCTTTGTGATAATGGGAGGAAACCGGGGCACCCGGAGGAAACCCACGCAGACACGGGGAGAACGTGCAAACTCCACACAGACAGTGACCCAAGCTGGGAATGGAACCCGGGTCCCTGACGCTGTGAGGCAGCAGAGCTAACCACTGTGCCACCAGGTCTTGTAAGTTCTGCTCGTTCATCAGCAGGATTCTGCTCCACTGACCCTTTGGACAAAATTCTGGGTTTGTTTAAGTTTATTTATTAGTGCCACAAGTAGGCTTGCATTAACACTGCAATGAAGTTACTGTGAAAATCCCCTAGTCGCCACACTCTGGCACCAGTCCGGGTACACAGAGAGAATTTAGCATGGCCAATGCAACTAACCAGCATGTCTTTCGGACTGTGGGAGGAAACCGGAGCACCCGGAGGAAACCCACGCAGACACGGGGAGAACGTGCAGACTCCACACAGACAGTGACCCGAGCTGGGAATCAAACCCGGGTCCCTGGCATTGTGAGGCAGTGTGCTAACCACTGTTTTTAAAAGCATAGTAAGAAGTTTAACAACACCAGGTTAAAAGCATAGACAACATTGGTGCAGGGGCAGAAAATAAGCACAAAAAAAATTAGTTTGTATCAGAACGCAAGACTAAATCTATTGTGGAAACTTCAATTGTCCCAGACCTCTTCATTAGTATTGCATTTTAACATTGTGAAAATATCAGTTGATTGGAAGTAAATGGGCAGCATTTATTACACAAATCCTGTGGTTACATTTTTATTAAGGCTCATAATACATATGGGAGATGAACAAAGTGAGTGAAATTTTGTATAAATTGTGAGCATTAAAATGGAGATTTCAAAATCAGTGGATAATTGAATTGTCAGTCAATCTTTGACAGTTCTGATCTAAGTGCCAGGTGTCACAAATGTATAAATACAGAATAAACCAATACAGGCGGCACCGTGGTTCGCACTGCTGCCTCACAGCGCCAGGGACCCGGGTTCGATTCCCAGCTCAGGTCACTGTCTGTGTGGAGTTTTCACGTTCTTCCCTGTGTCTGCGTGGGTTTCCTCCGGGTGCTCCGGTTTCCACTCTCACTCCAAAAATGTATCGGTTAGGTGGATTGGCCGTGCTAAATTGCCCCTTCGTGTCAGGTTGGACTAGCTAGGGTAAATGCATGGGGATAGGGCCTGGGTGGGTTTGTAGTCGATGCAGACTTGATGGGTCGAATGGCCTCCTTCTGCACTGTCGGATTCTATGGAAACCCTTGCCACCTTTTTAAAATATATTTAAATGATTGACTTCTCATTATTTGCCATTCCTATTTTTGATCCCAGCCTCATTCGGAGTGGACACCAGGTGGTACCTCACAACCCAGGTGAGGTAGGCGGTTTTATGGCAGAAAGGATGTGTATCTTGCAGGAGCTGCCTAACTTATCCGCTCATCTTGGACAGACCGAGAGAGAACTTGTCGGGTTGTGTTCTCTCTGCACCAGTTGGCACAGCCCCGGAAAGAGCAGTCACCCTTGCAGGACATCCCTGTGCCAACCGCTCTCCATGACCAGCTGCTGGGAAGCGAAGGTTGTTTCCTTTATACCTTGCCCCGAATGATCCGGTCGCTTCTATCTCGTAGCAGTGACACGGCTGTGTTTTGTAAATGATGTACATTCCATGTCACCCTGCACTGACAAATGATCTGTTCCCGAGAAACACTTCCCTTCTTCATTTATTTTTGTCACGAGGTTTCTCTAATTGTAAATATGATTGCCAAATTGTCTCCCCCATCGTAACTGGGCAGGTTTTAAACCCAAGTCGATTTGTGTGTGTGTGTGTGTGTGTCCTACTTTTAAAAAGAAAATAGTTGCATAAAATGCAATTGCTGCTGGCTCTTAATTGTTCTCCGATTGGGGGGAAAAGCTTTTTTAAATTTTGCACAGTAAATATCTCTTGCAGACTTGTATCATACATTTGTGTAGGTATCATTTCAAATGCCAATAAAAGATTTTTTTTTCCAAAATTTTCTGTTCTTTAGTCAATAGTTGTGCCAACGCCCCAGTGGGTTGGTAAGTGTGCTGTCACACACTGCAGGGCCGGTAGTTTACATGGATTTCCAGGTGACATTCAGTAAGGTTCCACACACAGGAAACTGTTAACTAAACTGTTAACACGAAGGTTGGTGGGGTTGTGGATAGTCTGGAGGGATGTCAGAAGTTACAGAGGGACATAGATAGGATGCAAGACTGGGCGGACAAGTGGCAGATGGACTTCAACCCAGATAAATGCATCGTGGTCCATTTTGGTAGGTCAAATGGGATGAAGGAGTACAATATAAAGGGAAAGACTCTTAGTACTGTAGAGGATCAGAAGGACCTTGGGGTCCGGGTCCATAGGACTCTGAAATCGACCCCGCAGGTGGAGGAGGTGGTTAAGAAGGCGTATGGTGTGCTGGCCTTTATCAATCGAGGGATTGAGTTTAGGAGTCCGGGGATAATGATGCAGCTATACAAGACCCTCGTCAGACCCCACTTGGAGTACTGTGCTCAGTTCTGGTCGCCTCATTACAGGAAGGATGTGGAAAAGATTGAAAGGGTGCAGAGGAGATTTACAAGGATGTTGCCTGGATTGAGTGGCATGCCTTATGAGGATAGGCTGAGGGAGCTCGGTCTTTTCTCCTTGGAGAGACGAAGGATGAGAGGAGACCTAATAGAGGTGTATAAAATGTTGAGAGGCATAGATTGGGTGGACTCTGAGGCTTTTTCCCAGGGTGGAAATGTCTGCTACGAGAGGACACAGGTTTAAGGTGCTGGGGGGTAGGTACAGGGGAAATGTTAGGGGGAAGTTTTTCACTCAGAGGGTGGTGGGCGAGTGGAATCGGCTGCCGTCAGTGGTGGTGGAGGCAAACTCAATATTGTCTTTTAAGAGACTCCTGGATGTGTACATGGAGCTTAATAGGATGGAGGGTTACAGGTAGGTCTAGAAATTAGGGATGTGTTCGGCACAACTTGTGGGCCGAAGGGCCTGTTTGTGCTGTAGTTTTTCTATGTTCTAAAATGAGAGCCCAAGGAGTTGAAAGCGCACAGGTGAGGCAGTTGCAGACGGGGGAGATCATGAGGATGAAAGGAGTTGACTTGTGGTGATCCACAAGGATCTCTGCTGGGGACCCAACTGTTGACCTCTCTTATTAAAGGTTCCAATAGCAGGCACTGTGAAGTTCAGAACAACAGAGGAATCTTGGTAATTATTAAAGTAAAGTTTACTTATTAGTCACAAGTAGGTTTACATTAACACTGCAATGAGGTTACTGTGAAAATCTCCTGGTCGCCCACTCCAGCGCCTGTTCAGGTACACAGAGGGAGAATTTAGCATGGCTAAACCAGCACGTCTTTGTGGGAGGAAACCAGAGCACCTGGAGGAAACCCACGCAGATACAGGAAGAATGTACAAACTTCACACACGTTGGAGATCTCTACTGCCTCCCGAAGATGCACAAGGCAAACACACCTGGCCGTCTCATTGTATCGGGCAATGGGACCCTGTGCGAGAACCTCTCCGACTATGTCGAGGGCATCCTGAAACCCATTGTACAAAGAACCCCCAGCTTTTGTCGCGACACTACGGACTTCCTACAGAAACTCAGAGCACATGGAGCAGTTGAACCAGGAGCGCTCCTCATCACAATAGATGTTTCGGCACTCTACACCAGCATCCCCCACGATGATGGCATTGTTGCAACGGCCTCAGTGCTCAGCGCCGACAACTGCCAGTTTCCAGATGCAATTTTACAACTCATCCGCTTCATCCTAGACCACAATATCTTCACCTTCAACAACCAGTTCTTCATCCAGACACACGGAACAGCCATGGGGACCAAATTCGCACCTCAATATGACAACATCTTCATGCACAGGTTCGAACAAGACTTCTTCACCACACGGGACCTTCAACCGATGCTATACACTCGATACATCGATGACATTTTCTTCCTTTGGACTCATGGTGAACGATCACTGAAACAACTATATGATGACATCAACAAGTTCCATCCCACCATCAGACTCACCATGAACTACTCTCCGGAATCGGTTGCATTCTTGGACACACGCATCTCCATTAAGGATGGTCACCTCAGCACCTCACTGTACCGCAAGCCCACGGATAACCTCACGATGCTCCACTTCTCCAGCTTCCACCCTAAACATGTTAAAGAAGCCATCCCCTATGGACAAGCCCTCCGTATACACAGGATCTGCTCGGATGAGGATGATCGCAACAGACACCTCCAGACGCTGAAAGATGCCCTCATAAGAACAGGATATAGCGCTCGACTCATCGATCAACAGTCCCGACGTGCCACAGCGAAAAACCACACCAACCTCCTCAGAAGACAGACACGGGATGCGGTGGACAGAGTACCCTTCGTCGTCCAGTACTTCCCCGGAGTGGAGAAGCTACAGCATCTCCTCCGGAGCCTTCAACATGTCATTGAAGAAGACGAACGCCTCGCCAAGGCCATCCCCACACCCCCACTTCTTGCCTTCAAACAACCGCACAACCTCAAACAGACCATTGTCCGCAGCAAACTACCCAGCCTTCAGGAGAACAGTGACCACAACACCACACAACCCTGCCACAGCAACCTCTGCAAGACATGCCGGATCATCGACACAGATACCATCATCTCACGTGAGAGCACCATCCACCAGGTACACGGTACATACTCTTGCAACTCGGCCAATGTTGTCTACCTGATACGCTGCAGGAAAGGATGTCCCGAGGCATGGTACATTGGGGAAACCATGCAGACGCTGCAACAACGGATGAATGAACACCGCTCGACAATCACCAGGCAAGACTGTTCTCTTCCTGTTGGGGAGCACTTCAGCGGTCACGGGTATTCGGCCTCTGATATTCGGGTAGGTGTTCTCCAAGGCGGCCTTCACGACACACGACGGCGCAGAGTCGCTGAGCAGAAACTGATAGCCAAGTTCCGCACACATGAGGACGGCCTAAACCGGGATATTGGGTTCATGTCACACTATGTGTAATCCCCACAGCCTGCCTGGACCTGCAGAGTTTCACTGGCTGTCCTGTCTGGAGACAATACACATCTCTTTAGCCTGTCTTGATGCTCTCTCCACTCACGTTGTTTGTATCTTAAAGACTTGATTAGCTGTAAGTATTCACATTCCAACCATTATTCATGTAAATTGAGTTTGTGTCTTTATATGCCCTGTTTGTGAACAGAATTCCCACTCACCTGAAGAAGGGGCTTGGGGCTCCAAAAGCTTGTGTGGCTTTTGCTACCAAATAAACCTGTTAGACTTCTTACAAACTTCACACAGACAGTGACCCAAGCCGGGAATCGAACCTGGGTCCCTGGCGCTGTGAGGCAGCAGTGCTAACCACTGTGCCACCATGCTGCCCTAATTATTATGTGGAGATGCTGGCGTTGGACTAGGGTAAACACAGTAAGAAGTCTCACAACACCAGGTTAAAGTCCAACAGGTTTATTTGGGAGCAAAAGCCACTAGCTTTCGGAGCGCTGCCCCTTCATCAGGTGAATGGGAGTTCTGTTCACAAACAGGGCATATAAAGACACAAGCTCAATTTACAAAATAATGATTGGAATGCGAGTCTTTACAGGTAATCAAGTCTTAAAGGTACAGACAATGTGAGTGGAGAGAGGGTTAAGCACAGGTTAAAGAGATGTGTATTGTCTCCAGACAGGACAGTTAGTGAGATTTTGCAAGCCCAGGCAAGTCATGGGGGTTACAGATAGTGTGACATGAACCCAAGATCCCGGTTGAGGCCGTCCTTATGTGTGCAGAACTTGGCTATTAGTCTCTGCTCAGCGACTCTGCGTTGTGTGTCGTGAAGGCCACCTTGGAGAACGCTTACCCAAAGATCAGAGGCCGAATGCCCGTGGCCGCTGAAGTGTTCCCCAACAGGAAGAGAACACTCTTGCCTGGTGATTGTCGAGCAGCGTTCATTCATCTGTTGTCGTAGCGTCTGCATGGTCTCCCCGATGTACCATGCCTCGGGACATGCCCTGTCTGGAGACAATACACTAACTGTCCTGTCTGGAGACAATACACATCTCTTTAACCTGTGCTTAACCCTCTCTCCACTCACATTGTCTGTACCTTTCAGACTTGATTACCTGTAAAGACTCGCATTCCAACCATTATTTTGTAAATTGAGTTTGAGTCTTTATATGCCCTGTTTGTGAACAGAACTCCCACTCACCTGATGAAGGAGCAGCGCTCCGAAAGCTAGTGGCTTTTGCTACCAAATAAACCTGTTGGACTTTAACCTGGTGTTGTGAGACTTCTTACTGTGTTTGCCCTAATTATCCATAGATCCCTGAAGTTGGCAAAGCAGGTGAATAGGATAGTTAAGGCATATGAGACATTTGCTTTCGTCAGTCGTGGTATAGAGTATAATAGCGAGGAGGTGATGTTGGAGCTGTACAGGGCGTTGGTGAGGCCACAGCTGGAGCACTGTGTGCAGTTCTGGTCACCTCACTATCGGAAGGGTGTGATAGCATTAGAGGGGGTACAGAGGAGATTCACCAGGATGCTGCCTGGGATGGAGCATTTGAGCGATAAGGAGATACTGGATAGGTTTGGATTGTTTTCTCTAGAGCAGAGAAGGCTGAGGGGGGACATGATTGAGGGGTATGGACAGGATGGGTAGGGAGCAGCTGTTCCCCTTGGTTCGGGGGCCAATCACGAGAGGGCATAGTTTTGGGGTGAGAGGCAGGAAATTCAGAAAGGATTTGAGAAACCTTTGATTTGATTTATTGTCACGTATTGGTGTACAGTGAAAAGTATCGTTTCTTGCGCGCTATACAGACAAAGCATACTGTTCATAAAGAAGGAAAGGAGAGAGTGCAGAATGTAATGTTATAGTCATAGTTAGGGTGTAGAGAAAGATCAACTTAGTGCGAGGTAGGTCCGTTCAAAAGTCTGATGGCAGCAGGGAAGAAGCTGTTCTTGAGTCGGTTTCACTCAGAGGGTGGTGGGAATCTGGAATGCGCTGCCTGGGAAGGTAGTGGAGGCTGGAAACCTTACAACCTTTAAAAAATATTTGGATGAGCACTTGAAATATCAGAACATTCAAAGATATGGGACAAGTGCTAATGGAACTTTGGTTTTTATAGCTAGGGGGACTGCTATATAAAGGTAAGGGATTCGCTACAGGTTGACAAAGGCCTGCTTTTGACCAGACTTGAGGTTTATTGGCCTCGGACAGAGTGTAATGTTATCAGGGCTCCAAGAAATAACCTGCATAAATCAGGCTTCTATTCTCTGGCATATAGAAGGTTGATTTGAGTGAGATGAGAGCCTTTTACATCCTTGGCATACAGAACACTTCAGAGTCAATGAATAGACTTTTTAACATAAACTGTCTGGTGCACAGCAAGATCCCACACAAAAAAAGAGATTGCTCAGCAATTGAATCTGTTTTTGTGGTGTTAGTTGCAGGACTACAGGAGAATTCACCACTCTTCAAAGACTGCCATGCCTTGGATCATTTATGTCTACCTGAACAGCAGCTCAGCTGAGAAACTGCACCCGTGACAATGTCGCACCCCTCCTGATATCCAACTAGCAGCTCAGCTGATATAGAACTTGCAGCGCAGAAACTGGCTTCTTGGCTCACCTGGTCTATGCCAGCCTTTATGTTCATCTCCAGCCTGCTTCCAACCCTGCTTTGTCCAACCCCATCTCATCCTTCTATTCCTTTCGCCTTGTAAGATCAATGTTGTCCAATAGGTCTCATGAAGCGGTCTTGTTTAGTTCAACAGTAAGTGCTGATTAAATATACGTCCACATGAGATCTAAGCTAGTAGCTGCCTCCATGCTTGCCTCTACACACTTCTCTCAAGACTGCCCTCTACACTTGGGTCATGTCTTCCCTTACATCACATTGTGGGCAGTACAGTACCCAGCCCCATGTTAACCATTGGGGAGGTGATGGCCTACTGGTATTATCGCTAGACTATTAATCCAAAAACTCAGCTAATGTTCTGGGGACCTGGGTTCGAATCCCGCCACGGCAGATGGTGGAATTTGAATTCAATAAAATATATCTGGAAGTAAGAATCTACTGATGACCATGAAACCATTGTCGATTGTCGGAAAAACTCATCTGGTTCACTCGTGTCCTTTGGGAAGGAAATCTGCCATTCTTACCTGGTCTGGCCTACATGTGATTCCAGAGCCACAGCAATGTGGTTGACTCTCAACTGCCCTCGGGCAACTAGGGATGGGCAATAAATGCTAGCCAGCCAGCGATGCTCATGAATAAAAATGAATTTTTAAAAATCCAGAAGAATTATAAAGCCTCCACGCTTCCTCAGCCTATAAACACAAAGACTTGATGGGAGAGGGTGGGAAAGAGAAGAGGGATAATATAAATATGCTGGGTAAACAGGAGTGCACTGGAAATACATTGGATAAAAACTTGGCGGGAGGTGTAGCAAAGGAGCCTGGCACTGCCCACATTGTGATGTAAAGGAACACATGACCTGAGGGCAGACTTGAGAGAAGTGTGTGGAGGCAAGCATGGAGACAGTTGGATGACTTTACGATGCACTGAGGGCAGTACCGTTACCCATGTTAACCCTTTCCAAGCCAGACCTCTATGCTACATGCATTTGTGCAGTTCCCCTTTTTATAGAGACACAAACGTGTTAACAAGTTCTACATCATCACCACCTTCTGGCTAAAGTTTAAATTTTATTTATTCGTCACAAGTAGGCTTACATTCACACTGCAATGAAGTTACTGTGAAAATCCCCTAGTCACCACACTCTGGCACCTGTTCGGGTAACACTGAGGGAGAATTTAGCGTGGCCAATGCACCCTAACCAGCACGTCTTTCAGACTGTAGGAGGAAACCCACACAGACACGGGGAGAATGTGCAAACTCCACACAGACAGGGACCCCAAGCTGGGAATTGAACCCGGGTCCCTGGTGCTGTGAGGCAGCAGTGCTAACCACCGTGCCACCCTGTGGCTAAAGAAGAATCAAGAATTAATTGGAAACTGTCTAGCATTTATGACCCCATGTTTTGGTCCCCCTGCCCCCACACGCACATTTCTATATCAATCTTATCCAACCCGTCAGAATTTTTAAGGCCTGGGTGAGGTCATCCTATGACAATCTCTTCCAGTTCTGCAGTTGGGTTTGATAGCCAGACTTGCTGGCTTAGAGGCCAGAATTGTATCTGTGGGTTGTGTGTGTGAATGTGTGATCTCTGTCCACCAACAAGAAAGTCTACAAAACCCATCCCCAAAAACCCCCTCGAATCCCTCAGCTGCTTTGAGAAATGTGCAACCTCTTTTTACGTTGTCTTTCTCCAGCAAAACAAGATTAAAACCAACACTATCCACTCGGCGTGCCTTGCAAACCATGTCTGTTTGGGAGGTCAAGCAGTGGGGGAATAGTACAAACCTTCTTCCCCCCATTGGAGCATGTCCACATTGAGGGATATATACAAAGATGGTAGCTTCATCCTGCAAAACCCACCCACAACCCACCCGTAATCACACCCTGCCAGTTATATGAAAACCTCCTCATCTCCCTCTGCAGACTGATGTTAGGTGAGCTAAGATGGAAATGCTCAAGTTCAGGAAATTGAAGGGAGGGATCTCATTTAAACCTATAAAATTCTAACAGGACTAGACAGGGTAGATGGAAGGAGGATGTACCCGACGGTACGGGAGTCCAGAACCAGGGCTCACAGTCTGAGGATACAGGGGAAACCTTTTAGGACCGAGGTTAGGAGAAATTTCTTCACCCAGAGAGGGGTGAATCTGTGGAATTTGCTACCACACAAAGAAGTGGAGGCCAAAACATTGAATGTTTTCAAGAAACAGATATAGCACTTGAGGTGAAGGGGATCAAAGGATATGGGGGAAAAGCAGGATCAGGCTATTACAGACAATCCTTACAGTACAGAAGGAGGCCATTCAGCCCATCGAGTCTGAACTGACTATCTGACAGAACATAACCCCATGTATTTACCCCACTAATTCTCCCTAACCTACACTCCTTGGGGCACTAAGTGGCAATTGGCATAGCCAATCCCCCTAATCTGACCATCTTTGGACACCAAGGGGCAATTTATCATGGCCAATCCACCTAATCCGCATATCTTTGGACTGTGGGAGGAAACCGGAGCACCCGGAGGAAACCCACGCAGACACGGGGAGAACGTGCAGGAACCGCACAGTCACCCAAGGCCAGAATTGAACCATGCCTCGGGGCATCCTTTCCTGCAGCTCCAACAGTTCCGACGCGCCACAGCGAAAAACCGCACCGACCTCCTCAGAAGACAAACACGGGACACAGTGGACAGGGTACCCTTCGTCGTCCAGTACTTCCCCGGAGCGGAGAAGCTACGGCATCTCCTCCGGAGCCTTCAACATGTCATTGATGAAGACAAACATCTCGCCAAGGCCATCCCCACACCCCCACTTCTTGCCTTCAAACAACCGCACAACCTCAAACAGACCATTGTCCACAGCAAACTACCCAGCCTTCAGGAGAACAGTGACCACGACACCACACAACCCTGCCACAGCAACCTCTGCAAGACGTGCCGGATCATCGACACAGATGCCATCATCTCATGTGAGAACACCATCCACCATGTACACGGTACATACTCTTGCAACTCAGCCAACGTTGTCTACCTGATACGCTGCAGGAAAGGATGTCCCGAGGCATGGTACATTGGGGAAACCATGCAGATGCTGCGACAACGGATGAATGAACACCGCTCGACAATCACCAGGCAAGACTGTTCTCTTCCTGTTGGGGAGCACTTCAGCGGTCACGGGCATTCGGCCTCTGATATTCGGGTAAGCGTTCTCCAAGGCGGCCTTCACGACACACGACGGCGCAGAGTCGCTATGCAGAAACTGATAGCCAAGTTCTGCACACATGAGGACAGCCTCAACTGGGATATTGGCTAAGAGGGAGTTGAAGAGCGAGCTTAGAAGGGCTAAAAGGGGACATGAGAAGACTTTGGCGGATAGGGTTAAAGAGAATCCTAAGGCCAAGTTCTGCACACATGAGGACAGCCTCAACTGGGATATTGGCTAAGAGGGAGTTGAAGAGCGAGCTTAGAAGGGCTAAAAGGGGACATGAGAAGACTTTGGCGGATAGGGTTAAAGAGAATCCTAAGGCGTTCTATAGGTATGTCAAGAACAGAAGGTTGGTTAGGGCAAGTTTAGGGCCAGTTATAGATGGCAGAGGGAAGTTATGTGTGGAACCGGAGGAGATTGGTGAAGCATTGAACCAATATTTCTCTTCGGTGTTCACGCAAGGGGACATGAATATAGCTGAGGAGGACACTGGGTTGCAAGGGAGTAGAATAGACAGTATTACAGTTGATAAGGAGGATGTGCAGGATATTCTGGAGGGTCTGAAAATAGATAAATCCCCTGGTCCGGATGGGATTTATCCAAGGATTCTCTGGGAGGCAAGAGAAGTGATTGCAGAGCCTCTGGCTCTGATCTTCAGGTCGTCGTTGGCCTCTGGTATAGTACCAGAAGATTGGAGGTTGGCGAATGTTGTCCCATTGTTTAAGAAGGGGAACAGAGACTTCCCCGGGAATTATAGACCGGTGAGTCTCACTTCTGTTGTCGGCAAGATGTTGGAAAAAATTATAAGGGATAGGATTTATAGTTATTTGGAGAGTAATGAATTGATAGGTGATAGTCAGCATGGTTTTGTGGCAGGTAGGTCGTGCCTTACTAACCTTATTGAGTTTTTTGAGAAAGTGACCAAGGAGGTGGATGGGGGCAAGGCAGTGGACGTGGTATATATGGATTTTAGTAAGGCGTTTGATAAGGTTCACCATGGTAGGCTTCTGCAGAAAATGCAGATGTATGGGATTGGGGGTGATCTAGGAAATTGGATCAGGAATTGGCTAGCGGATAGGAAACAGAGGGTGGTGGTTGATAGTAAATATTCATCATGGAGTGCGGTTACAAGTGGTGTACCTCAGGGATCTGTTTTGGGGCCACTGCTGTTTGTAATATTTATTAATGATCTGGATGAGGGTATAGTTGGGTGGATTAGCAAATTTGCTGATGACACCAAAGTCGGTGGTGTGGTAGACAGTGAGGAAGGGTGTCGTAGTTTGCAGGAAGACTTAGACAGGTTGCAAAGTTGGGCCGAGAGGTGGCGGATGGAGTTTAATGCGGAGAAGTGTGAGGTAATTCACTTTGGTAGGAATAACAGATGTGTTGAGTATAGGGCTAACGGGAGGACTTTGAATAGTGTGGAGGAGCAGAGGGATCTAGGTGTATGTGTGCATAGATCCCTGAAAGTTGGGAATCAAGTAGATAAGGTTGTTAAGAAGGCATATGGTGTCTTGGCGTTTATTGGTAGGGGGATTGAATTTAGGAGTCGTAGCGTTATGTTGCAACTGTACACAACTCTGGTGCGGCCGCACTTGGAGTACTGTGTGCAGTTCTGGTCCCCACATTACAGGAAGGATGTGGAGGCTTTGGAGAGGGTGCAGAGGAGGTTTACCAGGATGTTGCCTGGTATGGAGGGGAGATCCTATGAGGAGAGGCTGAGGGATTTGGGATTGTTTTCGCTGGAAAGGCGGCGGCTAAGAGGGGATCTTATTGAAACATATAAGATGATTAGAGGTTTAGATAGGGTGGATAGTGATAGCCTTTTTCCTCTGATGGAGAAATCCAGCACGAGGGGGCATGGCTTTAAATTGAGGGGGGGTAGTTATAGAACCGATGTCAGGGGTAGGTTCTTTACCCAGAGGGTGGTGAGGGATTGGAATGCCCTGCCAGCATCAGTAGTAAATGCGCCTAGTTTGGGGGCGTTTAAGAGATCCGTAGATAGGTTCATGGACGAAAAGAAATTGGTTTAGGTTGGAGGGTCACAGTTTTTTTTTTTAAACTGGTCGGTGCAACATCGTGGGCCGAAGGGCCTGTTCTGCGCTGTAATGTTCTATGTTCTATGTTCTATTGGGTTCATGTCACACTATTTGTAACCCCCACAGCTTGCCTGGACCTGCAGAGTTTCACTGGCTGTCTTGTCTGGAGACAATACACATCTTTTTAGCCTGTCTTGATGCTCTCTCCACTCACGTTGTTTGTATCTTAAAGACTTGATTAGCTGTAAGTATTCGCATTCCAACCATTATTCATGTAAATTGAGTTTGTGGCTTTATATGCCCTGTTTGTGAACAGAATTCCCACTCACCTGAAGAAGGGGCTTGGAGCTCCGAAAGCTTGTGTGGCTTTTGCTACCAAATAAACCTGTTGGACTTTAACCTGGTGTTGCTAAACTTCTTACTGTGTTCACCCCAGTCCAACGCCGGCATCTCCACATCAATGCACCCTAACCAGTATGACTTTCGGAATGTGGCAGGAAACAGGAGCACCCGGAGGAAACCCACGTAGAGAAGGGGAGAACGTGTAGACTCCGCACAGTGACCTAAGCCAGGAATTGAACCTGGGTCCCTGACACTGTGAGGCAGCGGTGCTAACCACTGTGCCACAGGATCACCCACCCTGCAGATGCTGGAATCTGAAACAAAAACAGAAAATGCTGGAAAATCTCAGCAGGTCTGACCCAACATCTGTGGAGAGTGAATAGTGTGAGTGGCACACTATCTCTAATCCCCACAGCTTGCCTGGACCTGCAGAGTCTCACTGGCTGTCCTGTCTGGAGACAATACACATCTCTTTAACCTGTGCTTAACGCTCTCTCCACTCACATTGTCTGTACCTTAAAGACTTGATTAGTTGTAAGTATTCGCATTCCAACCATTATTCATGTAAATTGAGTTTGTGTCTTTATATGCCCTGTTTGTGAACAGAATTCCCACTCACCTGAAGAAGGGGCTTAAGGCTCCGAAAGCTAGTGGCTTTTGCTACCAAATAAACCTGTTGGTCTTTAACCTGGTGTTGTTAGACTTCTTACAGAGTGAATAGAGCCAACGTTTCAAGTCTGGGTAACCCTCGTCAGGGCGCTTTCCAAGTGGATATTTTTATTCTTGCTTAGCTGGGAAAACACAAAAAAAAAGGAGGTTTGGCACGTTTTGTAAAGGCGCTGAGGATGTGAGAGAGGGGGTGAGAGGTGCTGGGGCTACAGCACCATCCTGTACATTTGCTGCAGATCAATAATTCGGTCCCAGCTGTCCAGTGACCCTTCCTGACAGTGTGTGTGTGAGAGAGAGAGAGAGAGAGGGGGGGGAGCAAAAAGGACTGAGCTTGGCCCTGCTGCCTCATGTAGTTGAATAGTCAGGCCTCACAGTGGACATGATATTAGGAGGGTGACCAATCCCACTGTAACCACCAGGACTCTGCCTCCCAGTGGGGGGGGGAGGGAGGAATTTACATCTCTAAAGGTTAAGCTTGCAATTGGCAAAATATGAGCTGGGGATATTAACTTTTGGAAGAATTCCAGGAAGCAGTAAGTATTCTGTTGGGGAACAAAATATTCCTCGCCAGGGACCCCAAGGTACTTTCTTTTGATGGCAGTTGTCCATCTCTGACTGCCCTGAAGAGGGGCTGGAAATGGATTTTAGTAAAAATCTCCAAAGCACTTTTATTCTGCCGCTGTTTGTTTGCTGGGTCAAGCTTTGACTTCCTCCCAGCTTTTAAGCGCAGCCTTTGCCTTTATTTCCTGCCTCTGGGTGTTGTGTACAGGAGCCTCCCTCTTTACACTGTTGCCCTATCTCTCTGCCTCTACCTACCTCTGTCTCTCTCTCTCTGCCCCTATTTCTCTCTCTTTCTCTCTATATCTTTCTCTTTATCTCTATCTCTTTCTCTATCTCTCTCTTTATCTCTCTCTCTATCTCTGTCCCAATCTATCTTTCTCTCTTTATCTCTCTCTCTATCTCTGCCCCAATCTCTCTCTATCTCTCTCTCTGTCCCAATCTCTCTCTCTCTCTCTCCTACGTGTCTAGAAGCCACAATAGCAATGTGATCACTGTCGTCAATTCCAGTAGGTGTCACTTTCGAAATCTCCGGCTGAGCCCCGGGCGGGCTGGATCCAGCAGCCGGGCAGAGAGAGGCTGTGGCTGGGGGAATGGGTGAGAGGCAGCGGGAACCGCACACACTGTGCCTCTTTGATGTGGATGGCACCCTGACTGCAGCCAGGCAGGTAAGGGGGGGGGGGGGGGGGTGGTAAGGGGGGGGGGGGGGGTAAGATCAAGGTCACCCCTTGGCCGCTAGGATCTCACTGGCACTGTCCAACTTTTCATAGAAAGAAATGCACTGAATGCGAGCTCCCCTTGCTGTATGTGTGTGTGTGTGTGTTTATGTGTATGTCTGTGTGTTTGTGTGCGTGTCTGTATGTGTGTCTGTGTGTTTGTGTCTGTCTGTGTGTGTCTCTGTGTGTGTGTGTTTGTGTCTCTGTGTGTCTATGTGTATGTCTGTGTTTGTGTGTGTGTCTGTATGTCTGTCTGTGTCTATGTGTGTGTGTGTGTTTGTGTCTCTGTGTGTCTGTCTGTGTCTATGTGTGTGTGTGTCTGTGTGTGTGTGTGAGTGAATGTGTGTGTATGTGTGTGTGTGATTGAGTGTGAGTATGTGTGTGTGTGTATGTGTGAGTATATGTGTCTGTGCGTGTGTGTATGAGTGAGTGTCTGAGTGTGAGTGTGTGTGTATGAGTGAGTGTCTGAGTGTGTGTGTGTGTGTGTATGTGTGAGTGAGTGAGTGTGTATGTGTGAGTGTGAGTGAGTGAGTGAGTGAGTGAGTGTGTGTGTGAGTGAGTGTGTGAGTGTGTGAGTGAGTGTGTGAGTGAGTGTGTGAGTGAGTGTGTGAGTGTGTGAGTGAGTGTGTGTATGTGTGAGTGAGTGTGTGTATGTGTGAGTGAGTGTGAGTGTGTATGTGTGAGTGTATGTGTGTGTTGTGTACATTCCTGTCGACTGTGGGAATTGGCTCCGGAGGGAATTTGAAACACACACTTTCCGAGTGCAGCTTTGTCACGGATCCGCCAGCAGCTTCGCTCTGCTCAGGCATTACTCTGATTTTTTTAAAGGGCTAAGTTTTTATGTGGAGAGGGCTGGCAAGCAAAGGGGAGGGCGGTACTGATGTGGTAAACGGTACACAGTCCTCTGGAGAATTGCGTTCAGTCTGCACACTGTGTTCCAGCCAGGATATAGTGACCTTTGGAAGGGAGGGCATTGTAGATTTACCAGCATAATCCTGTGGTCAAAGGGCTATTTTAGGAGGACACCTTACTCAGACTGGGCTTGGATTATTAGTCAAGTAACATCACCACTAGACCACCATCCCCACCCGGACTCTTGAATCTTGAAGGTTAAGGGGTGATCTAATTAAAGTCTTTAAGATGATTAAAAGATTTGATAGTTCCTCTCTCTATCTATTCTATTGGAGAGCCCAGAACAGGAGATCCTTAAGATTGGAGAGAGGCGGTTCAGAAGCAATGTCGGGAAGTGAGTCTCGTACAGAGGGCATCGGGAACCTGTAACTCTACCCAAAATACACCTGTCGAGACTGAGAGTCAGTTAAATCGATTGATAGGTTTTGGTTATTTACTCATTCTTTCATGGGATGTGGGCGTCGCTGGCTGGACCAGCATTTGTGAGTGAGTGTGTATCCCTAATTGCCCCTTGAACTGAGTGTCTCGCTCGGCCATTTCAGAGGGCAGTTGAGAGTCAACCACATAGTGTAGGTTAGATGGGCTTTAGATTGGTTTCACAGGTCGGCGCAACATTGAGGGCCGAAGGGCCTGTACTGCGCTGTAATGTTCTATGTTGCTGTGGCTCTGGAGTCACATGTAGGCCAGACCGGGTAAGGACGGCAGATTTCCTTCCCTAAAGGGACATTAGTGAACTAGTTTTTACAGAAAACTCTTTTTAAAAAACACAATGACATTTTAATGGCCACCATTTGTGCATTTAACTCCTAATTTTTATTAGTTGAATTTAAGCTCCACCAGCTGTTATGGTGGGATTTGAACCTCCATTCCCAGGACCCGGGATTACTAGCCCAGTTTCTTACCAATACTCCATCATCTCTTAATGTATCGAGCTGGGAAGAGTGATACAGATCACCGAGAATCTCATTTCCCCAAGGATTAAATAGTCATCTCAAAATTGCTTGATTCCTGAATCACGGTGGCACAGTGATTAGCGCTGCTGCCTCACAGTGGCAGGGACCCCCGGGTTCGATTCCCGTCTTGGGGGTCACTGTCTGTGTGGAGTTTGCACATTCTCTCCGTGGGTTTCCTCCGGGTGCTCCGGTTTCCTCCCACACTCCAAAGATGCGTGTGTTAGGGGGATTGGCCATGCTCAATTGCCCCTTAGTGTCAGGGCGATTAGTGGGGTAAATGCGTGGGGCTAAAGGGAAAGGACCAGGTTGGGATTGTAGTCAGTGCAGACTCGATGGGCTGAAAGGCCTCCTTTTACACTGTAGGATTCATGATTAATGAATTTTCCCCCTCTTCATTTGAATCCTATATTTTAAAAATTAAATTGTAGAGTTTGATTGCTTTTTGTTGGCTACTCAAATATGAAACAAGTCATTCGCCCTGAAGCATTGCTCCCAGTTAGTACGAAACCTGAAGGACATGCCTGGGCTCCGATGGTGTCCTTGATTCACAGGCCACTTACTCACTCACCTCTGCCTGAAGCTGAGGGAAGGGGGGACATAGAAACATAGAAGATAGGAGCAGGAGGAGGCCATTCGGCCCTTCGAGCCTGCTCCGCCATTCATCACAATCATGGCTGATCGTCCAACTCAATAGCCTAATCCTGCTTTCTCCCCATAACCTTTGATCCCATTCGCCCCAAGTGCTATATCCAGCCGCCTCTTGAATACATTCAATGTTTTGGCATCAACTACTTCCTGTGGTAATGAATTCCACAGGCTCACCGCTCTTTGGGTGAAGAAATATCTCCTCATCTCCACCCTAAATGGTCTACCCTGAATCCTCAGACTGTGACCCTTGGTTTTGGACTCCCCCACCATCGGGAACATCCTCCCTGCAATGACTGTCACCCCTGTCGCTGCCACACTGGCCTCCCACACACTGTGCTATGATCCCCCACCAGAGTAACTGGCCAGGATCTCCCTGTCTATACTTAAAATCTGAGCTAATCAGAACATGGAGAGGAGTCCAACAATCAGACAACTGCAAAAACACCAGGCTCAACGTAAGAGCAATGTTGGGAAGGCACAGGACTGATTGGCTGGGATGTTTCCTGGGATGAGGGAGTTACAATTACAAGGAGAGATTTGAAAAGTTACAATGATTTCCATTGGCTTTTGCGAAGGTGACGCAATGGTTAGCACTGCTGCCTCACAGCGCCAGGGACGCGGGTTCGATACCCGGCTTGGGTGACGAGCTGTGCAGAGTCTGCACATTCTCCCCGTGTCTGCGTGGGTTTCCTCTGGGTGCTCCGGTTTCCTCCCACACTCCAAAGATGTGTGGGTTAGGTGGATTGGCCGTGCTAAACAACCCCTCAGTGTCAGGGAAATTAGCAGGGTAAATACACGGGGTTACAGGCCTTGATGGGATGTTGGTGCAGGCTCGATGGGCTGAAAAGCCTCCTGCTGCACTGGAGGGGATTCCAAATTCTAAGATTGAGATCTTCATTTCTTCCAAAAGTGTAATGTGGCAGCCCCAAACTCCCTACATTCACTTCTGAAACAGAATGCCATGGGCCCAAGCCCCATATCCAGAAAGGTACGCACAAACTGCAGTGCTGAGGGGGTGCTGTATTGTCAGAGGTGCCATCTTTTGGATCAGATAGATGTGAATGACCCCATGGCATTATCTAAAAAAAAAACAGGGGAGTTCCTCATGACTAATGTTTAAACCCTCAATAAACATCACTTGTGGGGGGGGGGGGAAGAGGGAAGCATAAATGACCTGGGTCAATATGTCATTGCCGCTTGTGGGAGCTTGCTGTGCACAAATTGGCCCTATTACCATTTGCATAACAAAATGCTTATTGGGTGTGATATCCTGAGGTTGTTTTTTTTTAATGGGATGTGGGGGTCACTGGCTGGGCCAGCATTTATTGCCCATCCCTAATTGCCCCTTGAGAAGGTGGTGGTGAGCCACTGTCTTCAACCACTCCAGTCCCTGTGGCGAAGTCATGGTGGATTGTTTCCATTGCTGCATGGTGGATTGTTTCCATTGCTGCATGGTGGATTGTTTCCATTGCTGCATCGAGTCTGCCTCCTGATCCGTCTCACCTATTGTCACTCCAGTGGTGTAGAGGTATTGTCACTGCACTTGTAATCCAGAGAGCCAGGAGAATGGTCTGGGGACGCAGGATTCGAATCCCACCTGGAATTTGAATTCAACAACGAATCTGGAATTAAAAGTCCCATGAAACCATTGTTGATTGTCATAAAAAGTGAGATTTTGCAAGCCCAGGCAAGTTATGGGGGTTCATGTCACACTATCTGTAACCCCCACAACTTGCCTGGGCTTGCAAAATCTCACTAACTGTCCCAGCTGGAGACGATACACATCTCTTTAACCTGTGCTTAACCCTCTCTCCACTCACATTGTCCGTACCTTTAAGACTTGATTACCTGTAAAGACTCGCATTCCAACCATTATTTTGTAAATTGAGTTTGTGTCTTTATATGCCCTGTTTGTGAACAGAACTCCCACTCACCTGATGAAGGAGCAGCGCTCCGAAAGCTAGTGGCGTTTGCTACCAAATAAACCTGTTGGACTTTAACCTGGTGTTGTGAGACTTCTTGCTGTGAAGCAGCAGTGCTAATTACTGTGTCACTGAGTTCATTGAGTGTATTTGAGACAGAGATGGATAGGTTCTTGCTTGGTAAGGTGATCAAAGGTTACGGGGAAAAAGGTGAGAGAATGGGGTTGAGAAACATATCATTGAATGGTGGAGCAGATTCGATGGGCCAAATGGCCTAATTCTGCTCCTATATCTTATGGTCTACTTGCGATTCCAGACCCACAGCAATGTGGTTGACTCTTAAATTCTGTAATAAGTCCTCAGAGGCAGAAGTCCCTTCATCAAAATCCCTATATTTACAAGTCTAATAACAGCATACAGAGTGCTTTCAGTTAGCTGTTTACACTAGGTCAACACCGCAAACTGCCGGCTCCAAGTGGAGAAGATCTGCAAGAAGAATGCGCATATCAACACAGACATCAAGTTTCTACAAAGATGCAAGAAAGATACCGAATGTGTTTACCCCAGTCCAACGCCGGCATCTGTACATCATGTTTCCACTAGGAGTCCCAGAGGAACTGACACTCCTGGTTAAATACAAAGCAAGAGGCTCCCTGATTGGCCCATCAATTTGGCCCTTAGTCGAAGAGTTCATATTCTAACGGGCCTGCTCCAATTGCCTGATTAAAGTCGTTAAAAACTCCTTCAGTGATAGTCAATAAATGCTGGCCCAGCCAGTGACACCCACATCCCAGTGTTGAATAAAAGGAACTCCAATTGAGATCAAAAGCCCCAGCTGATTTCTGACAATCGCAAGCTAAATGGAGAAACCATGAGAGATCCCAATCCCCACAAACCCCAACGCCGCAACACCAGTCGGAATCAGCACCCCCACTCCCCCCACACTTCTCATTTTCTCCCCCCTGTCTCTCTCGCAGAAAATCGCGCCTGAACTGGACGAGTTTTTCCAGCAGCTGAGGAAGAAGGTGAAGATTGGTGTTGTGGGAGGTTCCGATTACATCAAGATAGCTGAGCAGCTGGGGGAAGGAGAGGAAGGTGAGTCTCGGGGCTTTGGGTGTGGAGGTGTGAAGCAGGGAGCAGTGTTCTCGGGATCGCCTGGTCATCTTTCCCAATGCATGGCACTTCTGAATTTTCTTTGCCACTGTTATAGAAACATAGAAAACTACAGCACAAAACAGGCCCTTTGGCCCCACAAGTTGTGCCGAATATATCCCTACCTTTTAGGCCTACCTATAACCTTCCATCCTATTAAGTCCCATGTACTCATCCAGGAGTCTCTTAAAAGACCCTATTGAGTTTGCCTCCACCACCACTGACAGCAGCCGATTCCACTCGCCCACCACCCTGTGTGTGAAAAACTTCCCCCTAACATCTCCCCTGTACCTACCCCCCAGCAGCTTAAACCTGTGTCCTCTCGTAGCAGCCATTTCCACCCTGGGAAAAAGCCCCTGAGAGTCCACCCGACCTATGCCTCTCAACATCTTATATACCTCTATTAGGTCTCCTCTCATCCTACGTCTCTCCAAGGAGAAAAGACCAAGCTCCCTCAGCCTATCCTCATAAGGCATGCCACTCAATCCAGGCAACATCCTTGTAAATCTCCTCTGCACTCTTTCAATCTTTTCCACATCCTTCCTGTAATGAGGTGACCAGAACTGAGCACAGTACTCCAAGTGGGGTCTGACGAGGGTCTTATATAGCTGCATCATTAACCCCGGACTCCTAAACTCAATCCCTCGATTGATAAAGGCCAGCACACCATACGCCTTCTTAACCACCTCCTCCACCTGCGGGGCTGATTTTAGAGTCCTATGGACCCGGACCCCAAGGTCCTTCTGATCCTCTACCGTACTAAGAGTCTTTCCCTTTATATTGTACTCCTTCATCCCATTCGACCTGCCAAAATGGACCACTACGCATTTATCTGGGTTGAAGTCCATCTGCCACTTGTCCGCCCAGTCTTGCATCCTATCTATGTCCCTCTGTAACTTCTGACATCCCTCCAGACTATCCACAACCCCACCAACCTTCGTGTCGTCGGCAAACTTACCAACCCATCCCTCCACTTCCTCATCCAGGTCATTTATGAAAATGACAAACAGCAAGGGTCCCAGAACAGATCCCTGGGGCACACCACTGGTGACCGACCTCCAATTAGAAAAAGACCCATCTATACACACTCTCTGCCTCCTTTGGGCAAGCCAGTTCTGGATCCACAGGGCAGCAGCCCCTTGGATCCCATGCCGTCTCACTTGGTTATGGTTCAGGTCAGAAACTCCAAAGGGATTTATGAAGTCAGAGGCTAGGAATACTGTGGCGAGTAACTCACCTCCTGACTCCCCAAAACCTGTCCACCATCTACAGGGCACAAGTCAGGAGTGTGATGGAATACTCCCCACTTGCCTGGATGGGTGCAGCTCCAACAACACTCAAGAAGCTCAACACCATCCAGGACAAAGCATCCCGCTTGATTGGCACCACATCCACATATATTCAATTCCTGCACAACCGACGCTCAATAGCAGCAGTGTGTACCATCTACAAGATGCACTGCAGCAATTCACCAAAGATCCTTAGACAGCACCTTCCAAACCCACGACCACTTCCATCTAGAAGGACAAGGGCAGCAGATACATGGGAACACCACCACCTGCAAGTTCCCCTCCAAGCCGCTCACCATCCTGACTTGGAAAGATATCACCGTTCCTTCGCAGTCACTGGGTCAAAATCCGCAAATTCCCTCCCTAACGGCATTGTGGGTCAACCCACAGCACGCGACTGCAGCGATTCAAGAAGGCAGCTCACCACCACCTTCTGAAGGGCAACTAGGGATGGGCAATAAATGCTGGCCAGCCAGCGACACCCATGTCCCACGAATGAATAAAAAAAATGAAGCCCGCCTAATTCATAAGTTTTGCATTTTGAATTTGGCTGGGATAAGCATGAGATGTTCCACTTCAAGTGTGATCCAAAAGACCCATTCGGGAGCTTTTATTAGAAAGTTTATTTAAGAATATAGTTAACATGTATAACAAGAAAATTAGCAAGAACTTTTATCAATTACAACCAAGAAACAAAATAACTAATAATGTATAACTCTTAATGAATATCTCTAACGTGTTCTAATTAAAACCAAAACCCATAGACTATAAAAATCCCTTTTCATAGGTTTAACACAGCACAGACTACTGCTCACGTGTAGGAATGGCTGCTCCCTAAACTTTTGTTTAGATGAAAAAGGTGCAATGATTTCAGCTGATCCTTCTGTCTGCAAAGGACAGGGCATTGTGTGTGAATATGTAGCTTCTAACTCCTGCAAACCCGAGCCCAACTGACAACCGTAAATTGGTTGTCAGCGTAATCAGGATAGTTTAGCAAACATCGTCAAATCATGGAATCGCACCCAATGTCAGACACTAAGGGTGGCACGGTAGCACAGTGGTTAGCACTGCTGCCCCACAGCTCCAGGGGTTCGATTCCCGGCTTGGGTGACAATCTGTGTGGAATGTGCACATTCTCCCCGTGTCTGCGTGGGTTTCCTCCGGGTGCTCTGGCTTCCTCCCACATTCCAAAGATGTGCGCGTTGGGTGCATTGGCCGTGTTAAATTGCCCCTTGGTGTCCCGGGATGTGTAGGTTAGTGGGATAAATATGTGGGATCACGGAGATAGGGCCCGGGTGGGATTGTTGTCGATGCTGTCGACTCAGTGGGCCGAATGGCCTCTTTCTGCACTGTAGGGTTTCTATGATTTCTATGAGTATGTTTTGGGTACAGTCGGTGCTTTGCCTGTTGTGACTATCCATAGGGAGGCGCTGTTGGATATGATCCGCCTTCATTGGGATGTACCTGGCATCACACCAGCATTGAAATTCACACTGTTTACTTGTGTGATTGACAGAATGTTCTTTTAGCTTGATGGCAGCATCCTGTTTCGATTTGTGTTGCTGCTGCATTGCAACAGCGTGAAGCAACTAACTTCATCCTTCGCTCCAGTGTTTCAGATACTTTACCCTTCCAGGGTCAGCCGAGGTAGACTGGGCATTTTCGGGACTGAAAGTGGCGGCCTTCGGCAAGTTAGCGCAAGATACAGAGAGTGATGATCTGATTAGGGTGGTCACCATCCCACAGGGTGGCTTTGATACCTCCCGAATTCAGCATCGAGCTGGCTTGCTGAGCAAGTGGCCCGGGTCCTATTTACAATGTGGCCTGGTCTGGAGGTATGAGGAGAGGTTGGGTAAACTCGGATTGTTTTCACTGGAAAGACGGAGGCTGAGGGGAGACCTGATAGAGGGTCTACAAAATGATGAGAGGCACAGACAGGGTGGATAGTCAGGGGCTTTTCCCCAAGGGTGGAAGTGTCAATTACAAGGGGGCACAGGTTCAAGGTGAGACGGGGAAAGTTTAAGGGAGATGCGTGGGGGAAGTTTTGCATTGACTCCCTGACAAAGCATCTTGCCCACCACCCCCCGCCCCCCCCATCCCTGTAGCTCCCTGCATTTACCCCCGCTAATCCCCCTAACCTCCATCCAACCCTCATCTTGGGACAGCAAGGGGCAATTTAGCACGGCCAATGCACCTAAACCCGCACATCTTTGGACTGTGGGAGGAAACCGGAGCACCCGGAGGAAACCCACGCAGACACGGGGAGAAAGTGCAAACTGCACACAGTGACCCAAGGTCGGAATTGAACACGTGAGCAGTAGTCTGTGCTGTGTTAAACCTATGAAAAGGGATTTTTATAGTCTATGGGTTTTGGTTTTAATTAGAACACGTTAGAGATATTCATTAAGAGTTATACATTATAGTAGTTATTTTGTTTCTTGGTTGTAATTGATAAAAGTTCTTGCTAATTTTCTTGTTATACATGTTAACTATATTCTTAAATAAACTTTCTAATAAAAGCTCCCGAATGGGTCTTTTGGATCACACTTGAAGTGGAACATCTCATGCTTATCCCAGCCAAATTCAAAATGCAAAACTTATGAATTAGGCGGGCTTCATTTTTTTTATTCATTCGTGGGACATGGGTGTCGCTGGCTGGCCGTGAGGTAGCAGTGCTAACCCACTGTGCCATGGAGTATTTATGTCTTGAGTTGTGAGTATTCAGAAGGAAGGGAGTCTTCCTCCTTCGGCCGTTCCTCTGCCCTCCAGCCAGAGGAGGATGTCCAGGGTCTGGTCTGATCTGAGTTGCTGTACCCCCCGCCCCCCCCAACGCTTACCCACCTCTCCGTTCCTTCCTGCAGTCATTCAGAAATTCGATTACGTCTTTGCTGAAAATGGAACAGTCCAGTACCGAGACGGGAAATTCATCACAAAGGAGGTAAGAGCATAAATCACCCAAGGGGTGCCTGGGGGAAGGTGGGACAGTCATATCACAGCTAACCACAGCTCTGGACTCTGAAGCCATCAAAGGACACGGGGAGAGTGCGGGGCAATGGCACCAAGTTAGAGGATCAGCCGCGATTATGTAGAACGGCAGAGCAGGCTCGAACAGCCGATAACTGCCTCCTAATTTCAATGTTACTGTGCCTCACTGCGGCACACAGTTTCTTAAGTCACAGAAGGAGGCTATTCAGCCCATTGAATCTGCACCAACTCCCTGACAGAGCATCTTACCCAGCCCCACCACCCCCCTCCCCCATAATCCGATACATTTACTCCTGCAAATCCCCCTAACCTACATCTAACCCTAACCTTGGGCCCCCGGGGGGCTATTTAGCAGGGCCAATCCACCCAACCCACACAAGTAACTTCATCCAAAATCAGAAAATGCTATAATATTACTGAGAAGGGTGACATGAGGCCAAGGCTTTTAGTCTGGCCTATTGAGGACAAATACTACTCTCCTGTAGTATAAATTGTTGTGAGAGCTTGAGATTTGACATTTGGGGGTGGCACAGTGGTTAGCACTGCTGCCTCACAGCACCAGGGACCCGGGTTCGATTCCCAGCTCGGGTCACTGTCTGTGTGGAGTCTGCACGTTCTCCCCGTGTCTGCGTGGGTATCCTCCGGGTGCTCCGGTTTCCGCCCACACTCCAAAGGGGTTAGGTAGATTGGCCGTGCTAAATTGACCCTTAGTGTCCAATGTGTAGATAAGCGGGGTAAATATGTGGGGTTATGGGGATAGGGCCTGGGTGAGATGCTCTATAACGGAGTCAGTGCAGACGCAGTGGGCTGAATGGCCTCGTGCACTGTAGGGATTCTGATCCACTTTGTCTGTCAGCTGCCATCAGACGCAGATGATCGGTCAGCAGCGAGAGAGAGGCAGCATCTGTTTGGAAAAAGGAGGGTGTGCAGGGTGGGAGCACACACAGTTTTGGACTGTGCACATGGTGGGAGTGCGCGCGCAGGGTGGGAGTGCGCGCGCAGGGTGGGAGCGCGCGCAGGGTGGGAGCGCGCGCAGGGTGGGAGTGCGCACAGGGTGGGAGTACGCGCAGGGTGGGAGCACTCGCCTCACAGACCTTCAACTCAGCTGTGACGCAGTCTGCAGTCGAATAGCTGATAAAGACTCACATAAAAAACTGTTTTAGTTCCTGGATTAAAAAACAAAAAAAAGGTTAAAACTGACTGGACAGGATTCTGAAACAGAACGTGGGTGACGGGGAGACGGAACGTCAGAGGTAATATCTGATTTGTGGCATAGTTGGTCAACATATTGTGTCAGAGTTTTAACAACACCAGGTTAAAGTCCAACAGGTTTATTTGGTAGCAAATACCATTAGCTTTCGGAGCACTGCTCCTTCGTCAGATGGAGTGGAAATCTGCTCTCAAACTGGGCACAGAGACACAATCTCCACATCACAACATATTGTGTACGGAGCCTATAGAATCTATAGGCTGCTAGCAACATGGTCTGTACAAAACAGAGAGGATTGGGACATAAAGATCAGAAGCAGTATGGAATCGATTGAATGCAGGCGCTGTAGAGAATGTGGCAGATGCAGCAAGTGTATGGGGAGCAGGGTGGGGAAATGTGATCTCTGTGTGGAGCCTGACGCAGGCTGATGGGCCGAATGGCCCACGTTCCCCATTGTGACACATTCTGGTGTTTCACCAGAAATTAATGAGAGGAAATTGAGCAACACAAATCCGGCTGGAATGTGTGAAGCTGCCCCGGTCACTCCGCTCTTTAATTGTAATGTTGCTGTGGAGATGCCGGCGTTGGACTGGGGGTGGGCACAGTAAGTCGTCTGCATTAGGTTAAAGCACAACAGGTTTATTTGGTACACGAGCTTTCGGAGCACTGCCCCTTCATCAGGTGAGTGAAGAGTTTCGTTCACAAACAGGGCAAATACAGACACAGACTCAATTACAAGCTAATGTTTGGAATGGGAGTCTTCACAGGTAATCAAGTCTTAAAGGTACAGACACACGACAGCGCAGAGTCGCTGAGCAGAGACTGATAGCCAAGTTCCGCACACATGAGGACGGCCTCAACCGGGATCTTGGGTTCATGTCACACTACCTGTAACCCCCACGACATGCCTGGGCTTGCAAAATCTCACTAACTGTCCTGTCTGAAGACAATACACATCTCTTTAACCTGTGCTTAACCCTCTCTCCACTCACACTGTCTGTACCTGTAAAGACTCGCATTCCAACCATGATCTTGTAATTGAGTTTGTGTCTCTATATACCCTGTTTGTGAAACCCAACTCTTCACTCACCTGATGAAGGAGCAGCGCTCCGAAAGCTAGTGGCTTGTGCTACCAAATAAACCTGTTGGACTTTAACCTGGTGTTGTGAGACTTCTTACTGTATCTTTAATTGTACAGCACGTTCAACTTTCAGATTCCTATTTAACCAAAATACTCTCTCCCCCTCCCCTCCTTCCCTCACTCCCACCCCCTCTCCCTCTCCCACCCCCACCCTCTCCCTCCCCCACCACCCTCTCCCCTCCTCTCCCATCCCCACCCCTTCCCCTTCTCTCACTCCCCACACCCTCCCCACCCCTCCCTTCCCTCCTCCACACCCTCCCCTCCTCTCCCACCCCCACCCCCTCCCTCCTCCTCTCCCCCCCCACCCCCTCCCCCCTCCTCTCCCTCTCCCACCCCCTCCCCCTCCACCCCCTCCTCTCCCTCTCCCATCCCCTCTCCCCTCCTCTCCTTCTCCCACCCCCTCCCCCTCCACCCCACACGCCCCTCCTCTCCCTCCCCACCCCCTTCCTCCTCTCCCTCCCCCACCTCCACCTCCCCCTCTCTTTCCCCTTTCACCCCCCCCCCCACCCCTCAATCTGTTTGGGGTTGCCAGGCGATCCAGAACTGTCTGGGTGAAGAGTTGCTGCAGGAGCTGATCAACTTCTGCCTCCGTTACATGGCCATCATTAAACTGCCCAGAAAGAGGTAACAAAACACAACAGTGCGGGGGGGGGGAGGGAGTGAGTGTGTGGGAGGGGCGGGGGGGGGGGCAATGACGGTGGGAGGGGGGCCATGGATGGGTTACTGGGGCTGGGGGTTGTTAGTCTCAGTAATGAATCCATTGTCGGAAAAACTCATCCGGTTTACTAAGGTCCTTTAGGGAAGGAAATCTGCCGTCCTTACCCGGTCTGGCCTACATGTGACTCCAGAGCCAATGTGGTTGATTCTCAACTGCCCTCTGAAAGGCCAGTGAGACACTCAGTTCGAGGGGTAATTACGGATGGGTAACAAACACTGGCCCAGCCAGCGACACCCATGCCCCATGAAAGAATAAGAGATGTAAATACAAACCCTTCTGCCTGTCGAAAGGTCAGACTGACATCAGTCAGTTCACTCATAGAATCCTTACAGTGCTCAAGGAGGCCATTCGGCCCATTGAGCCTGCACCGACTCTCAGAAAGAACACGCTACCCAGGCCCCCTCCCCTCTGCCCTATCCCCATAATCCTGTATTTACCATGGCTAATCCACCTCGCCGACACATCTTGGCACACTCAGGGCAGGCTTTTCCGGCCGCACTCACCCCAAGACCGGAAAATCCCACCTATGGTCAACGGACCTTTGCACGGCCATTCCATTCGCTACAATTCCCGTGGCGGGACGGAAAAATTCCACCCCATGTTCAATTTTATCATGGCCAATCCACCTAACCGGCACACCATTGGAGTGTGGGAGGAAAACGGAGCACCCGGAGGAAACCCGCGCAGACACAGGGAGAATGTGCAGACTCCACACAGACAGTGACGCAAGTGGGAATCGAACCCAGGTCCC